>NC_085140.1:256645631-256749941 GCF_024139115.2 Armigeres subalbatus
AACACTTTCTGAATGCTTCTGTGTATGTACGAATCGAGGAGCACTGGCAACACTGCTGCAGCTGTTAGTACTTTCTACACGACATTCATATTGAAATAAAATGAAAACTAAAATCAATACATATCCTACGCATACAGACATACACACATACAGACATACATACATAAATGCATACACACAAGAGCGGATGACGCAAATACACGTAAATAAATGAAAGAAAATTAAGCAAAAAAAAATGAAACAAACACTTGTTAAAGCATTTTTACAAAAATTCTTGTTGTTATTAGAGCAGACATCGTAGTAGATAATGTTGATGAAATAAAGAAGAGAAAAAAAAACGTAAAAATCAAACCAAAAAACGAGCTGATTGTTGACTTCAAAACTGCAAACTATTTAGGGAAGAAAAAAAAACTGTTTTAATCATTGCCTGCCCATCGCTCCAAGAAACAACCGAATCTCATATAACTACACAATAAGCAAACATACACACTTATAGATATGAAGCGAAACTGTTTGTGTATCAATTCCAAAGTTCTTAGAATCGTGACAGCTAAGTGAGCGGAACCAATCGATTGAGTGATGATGGTGAAGACCCTGGCGAATCGTCGAAACGTCGAATGCGAAAATGAAGCGAAAAAAAAATCAGTGCCGCGGCCTATCAACGGGGAAAAAAGCATGATGAGTGATGATGATTGACAAAAACTGGAACTATGGAGAGACGTGAAAGCATGCATTGCATACCCCTTAATATTGACTGGTTTACGATTTCAGTTTCCCGGACGGAAGGATGAAGTGAGTTCTAATTGGATTCTGGGGAGAACTACGAATGGTGCGTGTTTTTATTGCGTCATTAAATAAACTTTCTCTTCTGCTCGATGATGGTCGGAGGTCGCCGTTGGATGAATCAGTGTCTGTGACTATTCTTCGCGATAAAGTGGAGTTCTTCATCGCTCTTTAATGTTGTTCCTTTATGGGGGAAGTGGATTTATGAGCTTGAATCTGTTAAATGAGTGAAATTCACTGCTTCGGAAATCCCAGTCACGAACAATGGCTGACCAGTTGTTTACATTCCCATGGAATTTTCCCGGTACGAAAACGTGCTCGGCGAAAAAAAAATCACATCCCAAACACAATCAATATTTGTCCAAGTACGTTTTCGCGCACACACACACGAGATTCGCCATTATGCGCTCGGCAAAAACGTACTGAAATTTACAAACACCCGACCGGATGTAAATTTTAATTACATATATGAATACCAATCAAATTTCATTCACCCGAAGTACGGCGTATTTCGAACGGAAAATTGAAAAATAACAAAATCCTTGCCGGGTCATGAATCGTTCATTTGCGGGTGCGCCTCCGTGATAGGCAACACGTTCAACAGCTTGCAGCAGCTTTTTTTTTGCGTTGTCCGCTCCTTCATACTAAGTTCCGCATCACTGCCTGAAGTGATTTGACAGGAATCGTCTCAACGTTGTTACTCCTTGCTCCTCGGTTGTTGCGTTCGGTTCCCAGCGAAAGGACAATTTTCTTTGTCCGGCCCTTTAGGGATAAGATGCGAGAAAAAAAACTGGGGAGGCAAAAAAACAATGGAAAACGAGTAAGCCCCTGCGGGGTAGGCAGCATAGGAAACACCCATGCTGTCGTTTGTTCGCTGCTCGCAACTGCCCGAGCCGTGTGACAAGAGTGCTAAACGGTACGGAACAAACGTCTATTTGACAGCAAACTGGGTAGGCTTGGCGGGCCCCATGAGTGGGAATCCGGATCGGGCTGACTGACAATGGTGACAAGTGGGGTGGAGGAAAATGTCATTTCTGCTATTTTTTTCGAGCCGCTGTCGACGCTTGGTGGCGGCATAGGAGCTGAAGATGAGTGGAAGAAATGACAGAAGGTTGTTGGGGTGTGTCCGACTAAAAAGGAGGTCAGTTGCGGGGGAGGAGGTGCTGATAATGTTTCAAGATTGAAACTCGAAACGTTGTTGACTGAAAGGGCTTGACGATTTTTTAAATTAAAGGGCAGCAAACACTCGTCTCGTATGGCATGCCAAAGCAAGAACTTTTTGACGATTCTCCACTTGAACTCTACAAAAACGGTAAAGAGCCGCCTTGAAGTGGCAACAAAAAACCCGCCCGGGCAATGGATTTGAGTTTGCCTTGTTGTCCGGCGTAAAATTTAGCCGAGGTTTGAGATTACCCTAAGGACAAGCCTCCCGGAATCCGAAACTAAATTCACTCGCGTTTTCAAGCGCACACCATTCGATACGGAGGCAATGCACTACTGTTATTTTTTATAATTCCATGCATGCTGCAACGCAACAAAGCTGAAATAAAAAAAGTTGTGTGTTGTTTTCCTATTGAGTTGTGCGTTGTTTTCCTATTGAGTGGTGTGTCTTTGAAAACGCGAGTAGATTTGAATTCGAATTCCGCGAGGCTTGTCCTTAAGTACGAAAATTTAGTATGAATTTTGCTAAAACCTGTACGAAAAATCGAAAAATCTGTGGAAAGACCGTTTGGCGACAAGTCATTCTGCTGACAGTTATTTCGCCGAATTGTACGTTTGACCAGAAATGTAATTTAGCTGAAAGCGACATAAGGCCAAATAAGTCATATGGCCGAATAGGTAATTTGGCCGAAATTGACGATTGAACGATGTGGTCATTTGGCCGAATGGGCGTATGTCGAACATTTTGTTTGGCCGAAAGAGTCATGCGGTTGAAAACATCGTTGGGCCGAATAGGTCATTTGACCGAACAGTTTAAACAGTCAAGAATATCATTCGACCGAGCGTTCGACCAAATGGCATTTTCTGCCAAATGAGCCTTTCTACCGAACAACCATTTTGACCAAACGGCATTTCCGACCAAATGACCTATTCGGCCAAACGAATTTTTCGGTCAGACATTTTCGGGCATAACTCCATTTCACTGAATAATATTTTCGGCAAGTTGGGTTTTGGCCTGATGAATTTATTGTTCGGCCAAACGACCCTACCCCCTAAAAATTGATTCCACGATTATTGAAAACCGTTCCAACCGCCTTCAACAATCATACTTTCAAACCGCAACCTCGGGTCTGCATTTTTAATCACTTGCCGCCATTTAGCGGAGTTCTATTTGCAAAACCGATGCCTGTTATCAGCCAACCTTCAACCATTTACCGTTCGCCAACAATAGCGCACTGACGGGCCTCCTGCAGCAGAAGGCGCTTTTATCTGGCGCCTCAGAATGGCCTCCGACTCTGCCTGGACGACTCGGTCCGGCCGTGGTCGAGCTCTTTGTTCCCCGGTTGAAAAGCCAGGCAGGACATTCGCTCACCAGCCCGGGAGGAAATTGAAAAGCAAATATTCCCACTCCCAGGAATCGGTCTGCTCGTTTCACGTTCTGTGCTCTCCGGAGGGGGGGGGGCGTCAGTCGAATTGACGGACCGGGACTCACAAAGAGCTTAACTCATACCACGCGAACTACAAAGCGAAACGTTAATATGTCCATTTCGGTGGAATTAAATCGCCATCAGCTGAATTGGCACAAACACCGACCAAACCTCACACATCGTCGTCGTCCGATTCTTTTTTTCGGCAAGGCGCGCATTTTTCATTAACGAGAGAAACATTCGGCCGGGCTGATTACTTTGCCCAATCCGGACATGGTTCGCTTTGATAACCGGAGATTTTCACCCCACTCCTTCGCTCGTTCGCAGAGTAAACACCAGTTCCGGAAAATTGTAATTGGGTTTTTAAGCCGCCGCCGCCGTCCGCTTGTCGAATTTCCCGAGGACCACACCAATTCCGGCTGACGGCAGAGTGTAACGCAGCAGAAATATTTCCATTTCCCGCCGAGCGAACGATGGTTTTCACTTCGCACCCAGAACGCAGCGCTATAAATACCCAATCCATTAATCGGATCTTTATTGGGATTGATACAATTCGGAGGGAAATCCTCGCGTCGCATCCCACGTCCCTCACCCGACCGCTTGACTCCCTGGGAAAACACGAAAATTCAAACCGAACGGGGTACGATGGATACGTGGAAGCGTTTCGATCAACGCTCGCGCCAAATCCAATTGGCGACTTCGCATCCCGATGTATCTGCTTCCTTCATACATACGCAGCAGAAACGCAAACAGCAGAGCAAAACCTCCTGGATGAGGCAACGCAACGCAACAGACGATTCCAATAAAAATAAATATTAATCTATATATGATTCTAAAAATACGCTTTCTCATGGGCCATTCTCCTTGGTATGAGGATAGGGTTACCAAATCAGAATTCGGTTCAATAAAATTTTAGTACAATGGACTCTCATGGGAAAACATAACGTGGAATATCTCAAGTCACAATTCTTTAAAGGTATGTACGAAACTGCACGAACTGTACTAAACCTACGGTAATCAACAGGGAATTTAGTTATTTGTACTAAAATGATTTTTGACAGGTCATCAAACATCAGATGTACTTCTGTGGATTCAAGTTTAATGTTTCTGCTTACTTGTACTAAAATCGAGCTAAACAGAATCTGCAATAATTGGGTTGTTTAGGGGTATGTATGTTTTTACATATTCTGAATCTGCATAAAAAACTGAGCCTAACCTCAATTTTTCAGAATTTTTGGAGCCCTGGAACTATTTTTAATTTGCATTTTAAATTTGTATGGGACTAAAAATTTGTTCTTATGCTGCATGGGCCAACTGTCATTCTATGAATGTTAATGTCATTCTATCGATTGAAATGGCTTATTGTTTGCTGTATAAAAATGTAAATAAAAGGTTTATAAACAAAATAAAAATATGTTGGAGATCAGGAAAGCATGCTCTTTATGTTAAACTATGAAAATCCTCATATTTTTCTTTGCTAAACAACCCAATTACGAAAATATTGTATTTCTCATTCTCAATCTGGCGACTTTGATTACTACCGACCATCCTCTCCTCTTCAATCAAGATTCACTGATTTCAATTCGCAAACTTTCTAGTTTTTCTAGTCTTAGTTTTTTTTATCGCATAAATTTGTCCCGAATTTTGCACATTTATCGGGGCTTCCATATTCTACGATCCACCCAAGTCGTTTAGTAAATGATTTGTACTAAATTTGGAATGCTGATCAGTCGCAATAGTCCCCATTAAAGGCGGAAACAATGCATGGAAGTGAGCGGTTGTAAAAGAAAGAAGTGTAGTCTGGAAAGACGAATCATGAAACAGATAATAACAATATTGGAGACAGCTTAACTGTCACGAGGAAGTTGTTAAAAAACTATATATTTACTAAAAACAAAAGAAAAAACGGCAGAAACGTACTGAACGTCTTTTCTGTAGGGGAACAATTTTTGACAAAGAAAATTATTGAAAAAAATGAGAAAATAAACAAAAAAAATGATCGATGTAAGAATCAAGTCAAACTCTCCGACTAGCCTGGTAAGACACAGTTTTGATTTTGTCTTCACGAAAAATTTGCTTCAATACTCAAACCAACATTTGATATTACACGAACCGGGTAGCGGCGACAGTGCTGCTGCGCACTAACTTAGAAATCGCGTTGAAACGACGGTTACATAACTAGCGAGTAAGCGACAGTAAGTGTTTGTTCCCAAAGTATAGTCTTTCTCCAGATTTATGGAAAACCAATTGTTACTAAATATTGTACTAAAAATAATAATACTGATAATGGATAAACGGAAACGAGGGCAGATTTAGGAAACCCGGGGGAACCGCCGGTTCCTTGGGAAGTTTAAAGCCAAAGCTACCCTAACGTACTTTAGATCTTAGGGGTCAAACAGAGAGAAAGAGAGATAACAAACGGAGGAAGACGACGCATTACGCAGGACCGAACGGGAAATGAACACTCACTTCCCCGCCGTAGGTTTTAAGGAACATGATACAGCGTGGTTGAAATGGACTTCACATAAACAAAATGGAACGGTTCCAAGGCTCATAAGTTTAGGGAGGAGAAGACGGAGGTTATTGGTAACAAGTAGGTTTAGTTGTTATTGGATATTGCTGATGATGTATTCGTTAACGTGTAAGTAATCGTTGGCTAAGTTTCTGTGAATAACTGAATAAGGTTACACTTTTATCACCAACGGTATTTCGTGATTGCGGTTAAACAAAATGAGTTGATGAGACTGACATTTGATTTTGGTTTTGTTTAGTTAGCAGATTGTTTGCTAAACCAGGATGTGTTTTGAAAGTGATTTAGAGCTTCAAGATCGGGTTCTGGGGCCGTTACAACGGATTATTTCTTAGGAGTTCTCAAAGGAATACGATTTCCAAAAGCTGAGGATTTCTCAAAGGAGTTCGCTGAGAAATTCTCAAATGAATTCGTTGAAGAATTATAAATGGAATTCCTAAAGGATTTCGCTGAGAAAATCCCAAAGACATTCGCTGTGGAATTCTCAAAGGTTTGGAGGAATTCCTCAAGGATTTCGCTAAGGTATTCTCAATTGAATTCGCTTAGGAAGTGTCAATGAAAAACGATCAGAAATTCTCAAAAGAATTCGCTAAGGAATTCCCAAAGGAATTCACAGTGGAATTCACTCAGGAATGCGCTGAGTAATTCCCAAAAGATTTCACCGAATAAGCAATTCACTTAGGAATTATTAAAAAAAACGTTTTGAAAGGAATTCACTGAGATATTTAAAAAAATTGCTGCGGAGTTACTGAAGGTATTTGCTCTGGGAAATTCCAAAAGTAATCTGCAGAGGAATTATCAAAGAAATTCGACGAGGAATTACCAAAGGGATTCGCCGCGGAATTTGCTCAGGAAATCTCTGAAAAATTCAATAAGGAATTTCTAGAGAAAGTTTTGAAGGAATGCTCATGAATTGTTAATGAAATTCTCAAAGAAATTTGTAAAAGAATTGTATGAGGAATTCCCATAGGAATTGTCTAAGCGATTCCCACAGGAATTCCAAAAGGAATTCGTTGAGGAATTATCAAAGTGATTTGCTGAGGAATTCCGAAAGGTGTTTGCTGAGGAATTCCTAAAGGATTCCCACGGAGGAATTCTCAATTAAATTCGCTTAGGAATTGTCAAAGAAATTCGATGAGGAATTCCCAAAATAATTTGCTGAGGATTTCCCAAAGGAGTTTGCTGTCAAATCCACTCCGAAATTTGCTGAGCGAATCCCGAAGAAATTCACTGAAGACTTCCCAAAGGATTTTGCCGAGGAATTCCCAAATGATTTTGCCGAGGAATTCCCAAAGCAATTTACTTAGGAATTTAAAAACAAAACAATCTCAAAGGAAATCGCTGAGGGATTCCAAAGCAATTTACTGCGGAATTCTTGAAGGAATTCGCTGAGGAATTCCCAAGGAATTCGCAGAGGAATTCCTAAAGTAATTCGCTGTGGAATTCCTAAAGAAATTCGCCGAGGAATTCACAAACAATCCGCTGAAAAATTCCCGAAAAAAAAATCGCTGAGAAATTTTCAAACAATTCGTTGAAGAGTCATCAAAGGAATTCGCTGGGGAATAAACAAAGGATTACGCTGAGGAATTCTCAAATGAATCCGCTAAGGCTTTCTCAAATAATTCCGCTGATGAATTACCAAAGGAATTCGCTGCGGAATTCGCTCAGGAAATCTATGAAGAATTCGGTGAGGAATTTCCAGAGGAATTTTTGAAGGAATTCGCTCAGGAATTGTCAATGAAATGCTCAAAGGAATTGCCAAAACAATTCTCTGAGGATTCCCATAGGAATTCTCTAAGCAATTCGCTAAGGAACTCCAAAAGGAATTCATTGAGGAATTATCAAAGTAATTCGCTGAGGAATTCCCAAAGGAGTTCGCTGAGAAATTCCTAAAGGTTTCCCGAGCGAATTCAGCTTAGGCAATGACAAAGAAATACGATGAGGAATTCCCAAAATAATTCGCTGAGGATTTCCCAAAATAATTTGCTGTCAAATTCGCTCGGGAATTTCCAGAGTGTATCCCAAAGGAATTCGCTGAGGAATTCCCAAAGGATTTTGGCGAGGAAAACAATCTCAAAGGAAATCGCTGAGGGATTTCAAAGAAATTTACTGCGGAATTTCTGAAGTAATTCGCTGAGGGATTCCCAAGAAATTCGCAGAGAAATACCTAAAGAAATTCGCTGAGGAATTCACGAACAATCTGCTGAAAAATTCCCGAAAGAATTCGCTGAGAAATGTTTAAGCAAATTAGTTGGAGAGTTTTCAAAGGAATTCGCTGGGGAATTCCTAAAGGATTTCGCTGAGGAATTTTCAAATGAATCCGCTGAGGAAGTACCAAAGGAATTCGTTGCGGAATTTGCTCAAGAAATCGTTAAAGAATTCGATGAGAAATTCCTAGAGGAATTCGCTGAGGAATTGCCAGACGAATTCTCTGAGAAATTTCCAAAGGAATTCGCTAAGGAATTCCCAAAAGAATTCGTTAAGGAATTTCCAAAGGAATGAGGAATTCTCAAAATAATGCGCTGAGGAATTGCCAAAAGAATTCTCTGAAAAAATTCCAAAGTAATTCGCTAAGGAATTCCCAAAGAAATTCGCTAAGGAATTCCCAAAAGAATTCGGTAAGGAATTCCCAAAGGAATTCTCTGCGGAATTCTCAAAGAAATTCGCTGAGGAATTCTCAAAATAATGCGCTTAAGAATTTCCAAAGGATTCCGCCAAATAATGCACGAAGGAATCTGCTTAAGAATTCCCAAATAAATTCGCTAAGGAATTCGCGAAGGAACTCCCGAAGAAATTCCTAGAAAAGTTCTTAAAGGAATTCTCTGATGAATATCCGAAGGAAGTTCCAAAGGAGTTCTCGAGAAGATTTTCTGAAAAATTTCTGAAAGAATTCCTTGAAATTCTTGAAGGTATTTCCAAAACAAGTCCTAAGTCCTTCTCGAAGTTTCCGTTATAACTACCTTGCGAAAATCCCCAAAGAATTTCTAGACCAATTTTTCGTGTTTTATTTATCGTTCCGGTTCCGATCCTTCCGGAACATGTAGACTTGAAGGACAGTGCGCTTCATCACTTTTATCGTGGCATCGGGGATTGAAAAATTCGGTCAACCCTTGAACATATTCTACTAGGTTACAAGAGGATAGAAAATCTGAGGCTCTACATATAACCATACCTTAAATGGAGATCATTCTTTTAAACCACATCCTAGTTACAAATCAGTAATTAAAACCTAATCAGTTGAAACTTTTTTATAAGTTACATGAAAAGAACGAATCAGAACGGCAGGAGCACAAAATTTGTCAATTATCTAACGGACGGTGACGACTGAACAAGCACAGACGCAAACTTCTATGACTTCAATGACGAATTAGGCTGTAAGTGTAAGAAATATTTAAGCATTCCATAAATCCATACAGCGCAGTAGTAGTTCTAGCGATTGTCTTACTGTTATACTTGGACTCTTGTGTGCGGGCGCGTGATACGAATTCGCATGCAATCTCTACCGGTTCATAAGCCTACAATTGATCCCTTCGCTTGTCTAGGATTAAGAGTTCGAACACAGAGTCACGAAAAAAAAAGCATAGATATATATATTTGTACGTATCCATCGTCGAAGGGACGATTACCGTGTTTACGTTGGAGTTGATTTAATTAAACCAATAACTAGTCACCATTTTCTGTTACTGGGATACTGGCACCCCGAACCAGTGCTGCCAGAAAGCTAGTCATATCTTCTTGAAAAGAGATTTTTCCCCCGATTCAGAGGACCAGGGAAGCGGCAACAGTTAACGAGCAATCGAAAGAAATGTAGAACATTTTTCGTTTAGGTGAATATCGGCTGGAAGGGCCCAATATTGAGTTCGATGCAAAGTGATTCGAAAAAGTAAATTCAAAACAATCAGTCCGTCAGAAGAGTAGCATAGAGTGGCGGGGGGTCTTTACAATGCCAACTCATTTTCTGCAAGCTTGTAGAAATCCACGTAACTCAACAGCGACGAAAAGTTATAATATTGCGAAATTTTTGCATCGTAGAAAGCAGTAAATAGAAATGCTTATTCCTAGTCTTTAAATCAAATGTCACAGCAAGGGTTCGCAAGGTTGAGAAATGTGAGTCGAACAACAAGAAGGCACCCAACTTACGTAACTTAGGTCAGTTTAAGTTTATCAGAGTTTCGTTCCAGTTTGAGGCAGGTTAGAACCCATACCGAGGCGAACAATCAACTTACAACAAACAGAAATGGCTTCGCACAAAATTTAAAGCAAATGGAACAGAACGAACAAAGTTTTTCATTTCGCACTTGTCTTATGCCTTTGAAAACTGAAAAGACTTACCGTTTAAGGAAACAAAAAAAAATCTAACAATAATTATTTTCTACACTAAAGTTCATATTTTTCTCTCGACGACGAAGCAGGCTTTTGTTTTGTTCTATCGCAGCACGTGTTTTTGACAGGCAAGGTATGGACCAAACGTAGTGAGGTTAGGCCAATCGAGACGAGTCCCGATCCCTCCGAGGGGCGTTTCGATGTTTTTAGTACCGCGCTACGGCTCGCGTCACGACTGTTTCAATCAATTCGAGTCGGACTCGAACCTGCACCATGCACACGTGTCTGCAGCAGGGCGGGATGGGAACGGATGGAAAGCGACAAAATCTCACGAGTAATAAAGCAAATGAAACTAACTGGATCAGCTGATATAAGACGAAGAACAACTGAAACAATAAACTCAAACCACTGTTACTAAACTTTTTACACAATCATAGGCGTTTTACCGTTTTTTCGTAGTGAGAAGGAAGCAAAGAAGAAAACAGAATAAAATTATTCTAAACTAGTAGACGTATAAGCGTATAAGGTGAACTATGGGAATCAATTATTTTTTAAACGGTCAGAACAAAAAAAAAATGTTAATCACTTTTTATACTGTTGACTACTTTTCCAAACTTTTTTGTAGGGAAACATAGTAGCGCAAAAAAATAAAAATAAAGCTAGTAATTGCTGATACAACTCCAAAAAATCACCAAACAACAAGGGATGAAAGAAACGAGAAGAGATTTTGTCCGACGAATTGTGTCTATTAGCATCACTGTCCAGCCAAAGAAAACAAAACCGAAACATCAACCAATTTTGAATGCTTTTCAGAGGGTTTCAGAGGGCATCTTTGAGGAGCGACTAATAAAAAAAACATCGCGAGAGAGTTGTAAATAAAAAAAAGTTTAAACCGAAGCAACTGTGAGCAGAGGGTTCTCTCTTGAAAGGTGCAGCAGAGGATGTTGAATTTTTTGTCAGCCACCACCACCCCCGGAAATGACACGAATTTTAGCCTATTTCCAAGCCAAGTTATTGGACGTAATGTAACAAGCTGCATATGATTATATTGACATTATTATGACTTATTACAATTATTGAATTATTATTAAACCAATATTGGAATTATTCTTGTAATAAAATAGCGCAGAAAAATGTCAAAAAATATTCTTGTATCGCTTTTTTGATGATGTCGTATTAAGGTGATTATTGACTATACACAACTTTAGTGAATGTTAGTGATTAATGATTACAAGAAATGGTAACCATCGCAACTGAGGGGGCAGAGTACGCAGGAGGAAAGGGCTTAAGAAAATAAACAGGAATAAATTCAAAGTTATCAGTAATAAAAAAATATTCGAATCTTATCAAACATATTTAAACGTAATGAATGAGAACCTAGGATTTCAATCAATTGTGTGTGTTTTCAAAAAAGTGTGAAAAAAACCAAAAAAAAATACAAAATCTCAAAAAATTATACCAAAAAACAATGTTTACGATTATTGCTACTATTATTAAAAATAAGAAAAGGAAACTGTGAGAAACTAAGACAAGTTTTTCCCACCATGCACAAGAGTAAGCAGAGAAAAGAACGAGCCGGAAGACAGCTTCCCTCGAAAATCGCATATCGCAAATCTATTTTCGAACACTTATTGAGTTTGGTACCATGTTGAACTTTAAGAAACGAAGAACCTTTATCTAGCATGCCACCTTGGGCGCGAAACCTCGGAAGAAAATAATTCGTTTTCGCTCCTACTTCAGATGACTCTTCCTATATTAAATTTGTGTGACTGTTGTAGTGTTTTGCCCAATTTATTATCAGACTGAGTTTCGCTTTCACCGTGAGGAAGCAAATCTAGTTTTATCGCGAACGTATTTTTTATATTTTTAATTTTATAAACCAATCGTTGTAAGTTGTAGTTGTAGCCTTTTTTCTCTTTTTGTTTATCAACTTTCAAAACACTGAAGGTTTCAAGTTGTATCGCCAAAAGTTCGCTAAGTTATCTGCTAACTCCCGTTAGAGTGCTGAAGGGTCCCATCCAGGCTGACCTTTCTCATCAGGAATTGGTAATGGTCATTGTTGGAATTTTTTGTTCGTCAGTTTATCCACCATTGAAATTCACCTCGCACCGTCAAAAGAGCTGAGCATACTCATCAAAGCATTCGGTTCTTCGAGAGAAAAATCGTGTTTGCGAATGCGTCTCATTTTTGCTCAGCCCTTGCGGACACGCTCTCAGTAGTGTAGCGTGAGTGCATCAAACCTTCTCATTTTCCTCAATATATCACACATTGCACAAACTCACTCTCACCTTCACGTATGTATGCATGCATGCAAAACAATACCAAAGTAATCGTAATTGTAGAGTACTCACTCAACGTAGAAGATACGCCACTAGCAGCGTGCACCCAGTTATGCCCAAAACAATCGAAACGTTGATTATTGCAGAAGAAACCCGAAAATCCATTATTGTGTTTGTGTTAGATTTAGAACCAACAAGCGAAAGTCATTTGAAAGTTAAAGGCAACAATGCAAAAATATAAATGAAACCAATGAGTGAAAACTGATACATTCGGACATTGAGAAAACACTCGAAGATTGATCGAAGGAACACACACACATACCTTGTGTGGATACAACGCGCCCTCCTCCGTTATAATGAATTATTTGTTATATTTTTACGATGAGAGAAGAAAAAGAGAGAAAATATTTTAAAATATACAATAAAATTAAACGAAAACATGAAACTAATGCAAGTGACTGATGTTTACGTACAGAGGGAAGAAAGGGAAGATTGAAAACAGAAAAAAAAATCTAACTAACACACAAAAAATGGGAAATTATACACACAAGAAAAGGGCGGAGCTGGAAGAATGAAGAAGAGGAAAAAAATTGCAAATTGTGGTGGAAACTCAAATCGTTAACACAAGTGACTAACCAATGCAAATGAGCATTTTATATTCTTTACATTTTACAAAACTTAGTTCTTTCTTTATTACCAATCTTATTATAAATACTATTTTTTGCCATCTGGTTTGTTTGACTGTTCCAAACCCTATTTAAATTATTCAAATTAGCGTTAAGTTATTTATTCCCAAGAAAAAAAAAACCAAAAAACACCTACGAAAACGAAATATCAATTTCTGCTAGTCATAGCCTAAAGTCGTTTGTTGGAGAGATTTTAGGTTGTTAGTTATGGTATATATTACTGCAATGGTCAGGGAGCAAAAACCGGGAACCATTGGGATAAAGATAATAATGCACTTATTTACTTAAATGTCACTCGGAAAACCAAAATAAATCAAATTGTTATGTTACGAAGAAGGTGAGAAAACAAAGATGAAGAAAATCGATACCAACACATTCCATGGAAGAGATTGCATTTTTTCGAACATCCAGTTGGTTCAACGATATATTTTTTTTGTTTGGTCTCCGAAAATTATTTACCACCGGTTTTGTCCGGCGGAACACCTCAATACGAAATTGTAACAGAGCAGAATTGAAAACCAGAAATTAAGGTTCTTCGGAGCAAGGCATTCGGAACAGATTTTCCAAGTACACTTTTGTTCTAAGTTATACATCATTTTAATGTATTTTTATGGGATAGAAATAAATAAAACATTTGATTCCTAAAGTGTTGTTGTATTTAGTTCATTTCGACATATCCGAATTTGTCCGTCTTTGTATAATAATTTGAAGGAACGTGGTGTCTTTTGGCCATTCTTTTATGCATTTTTACAAAATCAGTATTTTATTTCACATAAATATTGTCTACTTTCAGGTTAGTATAATGCGATGGGTACAGTAAGTATGTTTTGAAGAAGCAACAAAATTACATATGTTTTATTGGAGTTTTCAATTAGAATCGATTGTCAAAAATATAGGACTTGTGACTAGTTTAAGTTAACTGGTTTACTTAAAATTATTTTAGGCATATGGGATTGTGGCACTATATTGCCAAATCCGAAACTTGAAGCATTACTTATTGAATAGATATAAGAAAGGGGATCGTGATGAGAATACATTCTAATGTTAAAATTGGTAATTTTGGGCCCATACATGAGTCGGTCCGAAAATCGTCGGCGGCGGCGTTTGTCATAATTTTGATCGGCGGTGATGACGTGAATCAGCGTGGCATTTTTTATTATCATTGTATCTTTAGACATACACATTGACAGGAAAGTCGTTTGTATTTCGCCGGAAAAATATAATGCGCTTCCTCAGGAAATTCTTCTAAATTTTCCAAAATATTCATTTGGTTTTTATTAGAAATTCCTTGAAATTTTCACTAGCAATTATTTAAAATTTCTCGGAAAATTCTTTGGAATTTCCAATGAAAGCTTTTAGAAGTTTCAAGAGAACCTTGTTTGGAATTTCCAAAAAAGTTATTTGGAATTGCCTCGAAAAATTGTTCCATTTTTTTACAAAAAAAATCTTCCCAATATCCGCGGGCAACTCTTACGATTTTTCACGGAAAGCTCTATGGAACTTTGACAAATTGCTCGGAATTTTCGAGAAAGATTCTACGGGAATTTCAAAAGAAATATTTGCAGTTTTCGCGGGAAATTTTTCAGAATGTGGAAGAAATTTTTTGGATTTCAACAAGAAGTTGTTTAGTATGTACAAGGATGCTCCACAGGAAATTCTTTAGAATTTTTTTTAGGAATTACGGGAAGCTATTTATATTGTTCGGAAGTTCCAAAGGAAATTGTTCAAAAGGGGAAGAATCATCTGACCGAAAGTCATTTGGCAAATTAAACGTTAGGCCCAAATGATTAAAAAGTCTAAAATGGTTTGACCGTACTGGTTATTTAGCCGAAAAAAGCAGTTTGATTTAACAGGTCGCTTGGTCGAATAGGTCATGTAACCGAAAATGCCGTTTGGTCGAAATGTTCGTTTGGTCTTCGGCCGAAAATATTATTTGCGGAACGGGTTATGTGGTCAAAAATGTCGACCCGTTCGGCCAAACAACATTTTCAGTCAAATGGTCCTTTCTAATCAGTTACGACAGTGGTTCTTTCTGCGAAACGAACTTTTTTGGCCAAATGACACTTCTCGCCGTTTAACTGAAAGTCATTCGGCGAAGGCCATTTGTTCGAATGAAACTTGGTCGGTTGTCAAATATGGATGAATTGGACAATCGACCGAAACGGTTATTGTGTGTGTGTTATTACAATCTAACAACCACTGTCTGGCAGTGCAGTGGCATTATTGATAGAATATTCGTGCAACTATTTAAATTAAATATAATTGCTAGAATCTTAGATCCGGGAGCTAGAAGGTGATAGCTCTATTGTAACTCCTATAGCCCATTTCAAGAACGCAAGCATTCCGAAGTTATAGTCGTGTACAATAAGCCCCGCGTGATTACACCCACATATCATAAGGATATCTGAAGTGCATTCACACTTCCTGGATCAAAATTTAATTTTTTGATCATGGCGCGTATTTAGTAATAAACTCTATCAATATTAAAAAAATGCATTTATGATATATCAAAAATTACTTACCATTACCATTTTTCCAACAATATCCGTACACTAAACATTAGGGTTGCTCAAAAAACACTTTTTCAAATTTTTTGATGGGCCGCCCTCTTATTTGGTTCTATTTGATGCCCTGATGCTCTGTACAAAATTTCAGCCAAATCGGCCAACGTTTGGGCGGTGCTAAACTCGTTGGAAGTTTATATGTTCTTTTTCGCTCGACTGTAGTATTGAGCTTGCTTGGGAAATATTTGGCTTCGCAGTCTTGGAGGGAATTGAAAACTATGTTTTTAATCTTTTCCCGACGTTTCGGTCCATTTAGGGCCTTTTTCAAGGGGTCGATTTGTTAAAGTTTCTTCGTCAAATATGTTTCTGTGTAACGTACAATGTCATGTGAATCAGATGGTTCAAATTTGGTCCGAATGAATTCTTCATCGGACAATTTGGACGATTTCTTGCTATCCGAAATTCGGTGTCTGGACTTGCTAATTTCCACCATTGCTTTTACTTAGTTTTCAATTCCCTTCAAGACTGCGAAGCCAAATATTTCCCAAGGAAGTTTATATGGAAAAATGTATGCAGAGACATCCAAAAACAGTGATTTGCAGTTGGAAGGCACAATTTACGATCAAGAACAATGATACTCATTCTTGTAGAATTTAATACAGAATGTTGTACTGAAAACCGCGAGAAGATTAGAGTTTATTAGGCAAAGATATTGGAATTTTACTAGAGTGTTGTAGGCGTGAATTTATTTCTTTTCAAAGGTAAAAGAAACGAAATTTGCTCAAACCCCACTTCAGAGAAATGCTAATAACTTAGCCGGGCAAGCTCTAATCTTCTCGCGGTTATCTGCATAACATTTTGTATTAAATTCTTCAAGATCTGAATAAGTATCATAGTTTTTCATCTTAAGATGTGCCGTCCAACTGCAAATCACTGTTTTTGGATGTTTCTGCATACATTTTTCCATATAAACTTCCAACGAGTTTAGCACCGCCCAACCGTTGGCCGATTTGGCTGAAATTTTGTCCAGAGCATCAGGGCATCAAATAGAACCGAATAAGAGGGCGGCCCATCAAAAAAATTGAAAAAAGTTTTTCCCATACTAATTTGAGCCACCCTACTAAACATGTTTGCGCATTTACATTCCTTGATCACATTATTAGTAAAGGCATTACCCGTGCTAACAATCGATCACTCTGTGCTTGCACAAACATGCAGGCTTCTGTTGCGCTTTTAATACACTGTCTATAATGAATAGGCTGTCTTGCTTCTGATGGAAATTGTTCAAAGTCTCCATGTAAAAAAGAGACGGCAAAACAACCCTACAACACTGAGTAGATAAAAATTATTTATGAATTTGTTTGATAAAAATAGAAAAACCTCAGCCCGCTGGCGGCGACGTGTCGTCCTCAATGGTTCTCAACGACCCAGTTTTATTACAGAAAAAACAGAAAAAGAAAACAGAAAAAATGTAGAAAAATTATACTTAAGGATTTTTGATCCAAATGAATGAATATTAAACCGGAAACCATGCGCATTCTGAAGTCTTTTGAACAGCAACTTTGAGGAAATCCAAAAATATCCTGTGGGCTGCACTCCGAAGCTTACAGATTTTCCCCTTGACCGCAAACCTTCACGGAAGCAAATCTTCACGAAAATCTTCCAAACTTCGACGGCAAGCTGTTCAGGTCGTAACACAGATTTTGCGGCATATGTCTGTTGACTCCAGTCGGACTTTAGCTTGACGCGTTCAACGATTTTTGTCAGTGACCACATTTTGAAATACATATAATCCCGGTTTTATTCCTATTCCAAGACCAAAACTGACGTGGCAAAAAATATATCATTGTCTGCTTCGGCTGAAAATCACGGAAAAATCGGACTACGTCACTGATCCTTGCGCACAAACCAAAAACTTCTGGCCTGATCTGCCAGTCCTACAAAAGAGCGTCACATTTATGTTTTTCACGAAAACTGAAGTTTTACTGAAGCTGAAACGGAGCACTTTTTTGCCACTTTCACTCGCGATCGCCGCAAACTTCAATTCCTCAAAATTTAAAAATTCCCAAATTAAAATGAAAAATTGGAAATTCACATACGGACAACAAATTACACACACACGCATCCGAAGAGCTGACCTGTCACACCGAAAAAAAATATGCTCCGCCGGAAACACGTCGCACCGTAAAAATCACTCGCTCCAGGGGCCAGAGCCGGATTTCCGGGGCCACAACCAGTCGAAATAAGCAAAAAGCGCTGGAGAAAATTCGTGTGAACGAACATTTTTGACGTCTACCTTCGCGAATGGTAACTACGATTTATCCACCAATATACACGCTAACTTTCACTTACTCAGAGACTGAGTAAAATTGTATTGCTATAGCTATGAGTTATCCTGCTTTGGCGGAAACTGAGTAAAATTTCCGTTAGAAGAAAAGAGAGGGCAATACAATTTTACTCAGTCACTGAGTAAGTGAAAGTTAGCGTGTAGGATTCACAATCGACCCAAACGGTTATTAGGTCAAAAATAGTTTGACTTTCGGCCAAACGGCTCTTCTCCATTTAAGAATTTAGTTTTATCGAGAAGTTCTTTAGATTGCAATTGAAAGTCTTTAGTAATGTCTGCGGAAAATTCTTCGCAAATTGCAAACGATATTATGTAGAGTTTCCACAGGAAGTGATTATATTTTGTTGTTATTTTCGTGGGAAATTCTTTGGAATTAACTCGAAAATAATTCCGCAGAATTTTTCCAATTTTTTACGGATTTTTTTCGGGAAACGGCGGACTTCTGCGGATAACTCGGAAAATTTTACGGACTTCTGCAAATTTTAATCGGCGTAAACATCATAGATGAGCGGTGTAACATGGCGGCGTTCTGATGCATAGATGTCGGTGGCGTCTATCCCCACCCTTCCCCTCGTAACACTTTTTATTTGGGAGATTCAATTTTTTGTATGAACTTAAACGCTCGATCTTAAATTCTTCTTCTTCTTATCAAGCTTTCCACATTCACCATAATGGTGGATGCTATACAATTTTCGACACGAACTGTTTCCCGACACTGGACTGGAATTCCCATCTAAGCAAACGCTGATTGTTCTCGTAACTGATGATATCATGGCACCTTTTAAATTGTTTATTTTTCAATCAACAAGAAAATCCACGCCAAATTTCTATACCGTGGAAGACCAAAAACCGTCCACTTCAAGGGATATCAATAAATTATAGGGGATTTAAGGTAATTAATTTACAAATAATTTATTTTACCCTGTTCATATACTTGACAGTAAGCTTTTAGGCCATTGAGATGGAAATTAGTCTTTGTAATTAACACAACATAAATCAAAAATAAGCCGCCACCAACCGAGCGCATAGTTTCTGACGCCATTTTCATGCGTGTTCGTATTTAACTATTAACAGTGGTAGTTTACTCATCTAGTTAGGTACAATTTATTTATTTAGTTAAAAATTTATTAAAAATAGATTAGATATATTTATATACTAACTGACCCGGCGAACTTTGTCTCGCCAAAAATTGATCAATTATTTCCTGATACAATTTTATGCGTCCACAATTTATTTAGAAAACAAATCGGTTCTTCAGAATGATCTCTCATATTTGTTTTTACAACTTTTTTTTTAAATATATATATATAGATGATCAACATTTTAAAATTCCATGCAAATTGTACAAAAAAAACCATTTCATCGGAAAGATTGGGTTTTGATTTTCAAAGCATTTCAATTTCATCATTACATTTTTTCCTTTAAAAAGAAGAAAACGAATATAAATTAGCAAAAGTTGGGCTGTCTATTCTGTAAGCGATGCGCGGTCGTACAAATTCCAACTTTGTTTTGTATATATAGCGGCAGTATACTAAGCGTACAAGGAGCTAAACTGCCCATGATCGCATATTTGTAACACTCGCATTTTTGTTCATTTTGTAAAGGCCTGTGAATCGATCAGAAAGCTCAATTTACTGCATCTAATCCCACAACAGTAAAAAAGGCTTTTATTATTTTTCTTATTTGTGGTAAGCTGGAAATGATTGAGTTTGTGGGGAAGATTGAAAAACAAAATCAACCAAAATGCAAATGTTACAAATATGCGATCATCAGTAAAATTGGAAATTATTTTATTGGACATTTGTTGCAATGTCTCAATAATAGAAATTCTTCATTGGTACTAGGTATACCACGGAGGCAACTTTAGAATCATTTTCAAAATTGTATTTTGAATCTTCTGGAGTGCCTTCTTTCTGGTATTGCAGCAACCAATCCATATTGGCACAGCATACAACATAGCTGGTCTAAAAATTTGTTTGTTGATCAAAAATTTGTTTTTAAGGCAAATTTTTGATTTTCTGTTGATGAGTGGATATAGGCACTTAATATATTTGTTACATTTGACTTGAATGCCTTCAATGTGAGCTAATTTTTGATCTAGCAGAAGTCCTAAATATTTAGCTTCGCTAGACCAATTAATTGGAACCCCATTAGTAGTGACGATATGTCTGCTAGTAGGTTTCAAATAAGAAGGTCTCGGCCTATGTGAGAAAATTATAAGCTGAGTTTTGTAAGCATTCGGGGATGTCCGTGGAAGTTGATTTCCCGGAGTACGCTACTGCAGTCAATGATGTCACGGATCATGTCAAAAATAAGAAGTCGTTGTAAATACGTTCGGCGTTTGGAGCCAATGAGCGTACATCTGTGCTCATACGGAGGCAGGTTATCAGGATTGTTCCATGGAAACTGTCGTAATGCGAATCTGACGAAACGTTTCTGGATGCTTCCTATGCGCATGGTAAGGAGCCTATATTTGAACTTCGTACTCAAGAATGCTTCAGACCAATGAGCAGTATGGTGTTTTCAAAGCCTAATCATCATCGAATTGTGTAGAGTTGCGGCGCACTAAGCCAAGCATAGTGCTGGCTTTATCGATTGTCTTGGAGATGTGCTCGTAATGATTCTACAATTGGTGGCATTGGCTAGCATTTCCTTTATCTGACACCGTCATGATAACTTTATTGGTGGTGGTCATCAAATTAGAGATCGTCGAAGGTTTTTGCATGAATCCATGCTGGAATTCTGATATAACGGATTTAACGGCTAGCTAAGCTTATTATGCAACGGTCTTTCGAGTACTTTGGCCAGTTCAGGGTCAAAATGGGTCGATAATTTTCCAGGCTATGTATGTGGCCGGATTTGCAGGTCGGTGTAATTGATGCGAGCTTCGAGGCAGCAGGGAACACGCCATCCGCGAGTGATCTGTTGGATATTGTTAGGGCTGGGACAGCCAGCGAGGCCGCACAGTTCTTTATGAACGACGGTGGAATCTGGTCTGGACCAGGTTTCTTCGAAACGTCAACTGAATTAAGAACGTTCAAACTGTGTCAAAACTGAGGTTTAGCTGTGGTAGATGGATGATGAAGTTTCGTAACTCATCTAAATACTGTTGTGACGGTGAATGAGACAGTATTATCGGTGGAAGAATTAGGATTGCCATTAAAGACGTTATTCGGAATGCCAACCGACTTTTGCGAGTATTCACAAAAGACCAGAACTATGAAGGGTTTTCTCTGAAGCTTCGTTGCGTTTTTCCAAGTACTCACGGAAACGAACTTCATGTACGCTGTTATACTCAGCTTCCGCAAGTTGAACAGCATAATTTAATCTGTTGTCCTGGGCAGAAATAATATTTACGGGCCTTTGCGTGAACAAGTTCCGTAGTTTGCGCAGCTGCCCAGAGTTCCACTTTCATGGTTGTTGGCATTTTGTAGACATTCTACGGGTTTTCAAGGAACATTGTCACGAATTACTTGGTAAAACATTATCATAAAAACAGTTGCAGCATCATCCACCGTTTCGAAGTTTGACAAACACGTCCAGTTCAATGCAGCTAATTTAGGGTTATTTGCATCAAAGTCACATTGTGCGAAGTTATATTCGTTCCGTGCACCTGAATTCGACTGTGGGGGTTGAAAGTCTTCAGAGGAACATTCGAGCATCAAAACAAATGGCTTGTGGTAAGGGTCGACTTTCAAAATAGCAACAGGTGATTCAAACAGTTCAATTCGATCAGAATCACTGACAAAAACTAAATTCGAGGAGCCTACCATTCGCAAATCATTGATTTGTTGCAGTCTAGCCACATGACTGCAACAAATCAATGATTTGCGAATGATACAGACTTAATTATTGCAAGTTCTTGTTCCGACGAGGAGTTGAGAGGCAGAAACCCATGTGCTTCACCATCGAACGGAATCAACGGTGAAATGGGATGAGATTTGGCTTATTAAATGTTGGTCAACTACCAGAATAGCTTAGCACAGACTGTAAGAGAGAATTTTAGTCAAGCGATCGCAGTTTATCTTCAAAGAAGGGAGATTGGCAGAGGAGAACAGTGAAAAACGCACCCACGGATCAAAATGGCCTTTTTTTTACAATACACTCATATAATCTTTTGTAGGACATTTCTGAACGAATGTTGGGATTTTTACTATTGAGCTGCACTGGAAAAAAATGAACAAAATCCCTTCATTTTGTGCTCTTGGTGCTCTTGGCGTCTAATATCTGGACAGAATGGGCGACGATGCGGTCCCTACTGTGTCCTCGAACATTATTTCTAGAATTCTTGATGATTTTCTGGAGTACCACATAGGGTGGTCGGTATTGGCCATTTTTGACAATTACCGGTATTCGGTATTTGGTGGAGTCAATACCGGTAATACCGGTAAAAACCTGGTATTTGTGAGAATTTCAGAAATAAAGAAACTGGACAAAGTGAAATTCAAGTAGACATAACATCCGGATCCGAATCCAGATCAAATTATGTTGACAATGTTGCCAGCTGCTGAGAATGCCCTCTCTGGTTGAATCGAAGTTGGGCGAATGGTTCCAAGAGCGTCGAAAATCAGTCTCAAGTACTTGCCCTTAATCCCTTTAGATTCATAGTAGGAGAATTCTTTATGAATTTCTTGCAAAGATCCTGGCGTCAACGTAATTGCAACCGGAAAAGCAAGTATTTTCCATGTCGTTCGTAATGGTTGTTTCTAAAGGCGGCTTATTGGCCACTTACCAATTTCATTGAAGAAAAATATGATTAATAACGTCGTCAATGATGCTTACTTGTGCAAATGTTCATTCATGCGCGTATTCAATTGTTGTAAGTGTTTGGGGCATGGCGAAAACTATTCGAGATTTTTTATACCAACAGCAACATTTGAAATACCAAAAATACCGTCTTTTCCGTCTCTAAAACTGTTATTTTCGGTGCTCAAAATTGGCCGGTATTACTAGTTAGACCACCCTAGTACCACAGCACAGTGGCTAAAATCAGCGCGTTTATTTAATAGTACCTTTATTATGTGATTTAGCGTAATGGCGTCTTCGAGATATTTTATCAGTAAGTCGACGCGCTTCTTCAGGTATTCAGCCGTATGATCAATTCCCCTAAAAGTGAGATAAAAAATATTTATATAAAATATAAGTTGAAAAGCAGGCCAAGTTCCAGTTGGAATGTAGAGCCATTGAAGAAGAACAAGAAGAACATGGAAGGTATACCTCTTCGCGAGAGTTTTAGCAAAAGTTCTCCTGAAAAACTTTGCCGAAGACACCAAGTTTGTGATTTCATCCTTTTTTAGGATTTCTTGCTTCTTATGCTAACAAGTTTTGAACTTGTTCGATGTATAAGCATCAAGGAATGTCATTGTCGCTAAAAATGCAAAAAACGAGCAACAAATAAGGGTATGCGATAACACACGTTTTCCTGACGAAAGGAAACGAAACGAAATTTAAAATGTCAATACTGATTCGAAACGAAACGAGATGTAGGTTTTCTTTCGAAACTTGGAAACGATACGAAATCAAGGTCCATTTAATTCGAAATTTTACGAAACGAATCGAAATTTTATTTTTTTCCGCGGAATTTTTTATTGAATTGGTTTACATTATGCACGCAATTCTGATTTCAATTTTTCGAAATCCAACAGAAGAAGCAGTCTGTGATAAATTGCCGTATTCCCGTTAATATATCATTGGCGTTAAGGTAATACCCCATTAACCATGAAGTGCGTGCCCTCGAATCTGATATGCCCTTTATATCGGTTCTGATATTAAACAGTAAGTATAAAAAATATAGAAACTGTGGGATATTTGTGTGTTTAGATTAAAATTCTGTTAAAAACCTTATTTTACCTAAGAATTATGTAATTATGCTAAAGCAGTGGTCCCTAGCATGCTGTCTATGAAGTGCCGCATAGAAATTTTAAGCTGTTGAAGCGGGCCGCAGTGTATTTGCAACATTTGTTTTTCAGTTAATAATGCAATTTACAGAATATTGTATACACGCAAAAAAAAGCGTTCATGAATTCGTGAACTAACAAGTTCACGGTGTATTTTTTCGTGAACAACGGATTCGGGAACACAGTCACGTTTTCTGGAACGTTCTGGAAAACGTGACTGATGTTCCCGAATCCATGAATTAAATCACGGTGTATTTTTGCTGGTTCACAGAATTCCCAGGAACGCTTTTTGCTGTATATTTGAACAAAATATTTTATTTCTGTGAATCTTTTTCAAATAAAATATGTGCTTGAACTTGTTATTCTACTAGTGTTATCGACAGCTTTTAGATGTAGCAGTAGCGGGATTGACACAAGAAATTGTTTTTTCGCCATTTCATCTTTTCAGCTTAGAAAAAAATTTAAACTGTCTTTCGATCTGCTCATATGTCGACTGATTCTGTGATTTCGATTTTATCTTTTATTTATGCTCGGGACTTATTGTTCACTTTAAGTTGTCGTAGTAAATAACAAAAGGGATCTGAGAAAAAACCCTATCGGTATTTTGAGCAGATCCGCTCTAGATTCTAAGGAGCATTCAATCCGGATTCTGAGCAAAATTCGTTCGAAATTCTAAAAAGAATATGTTTGGAATTCTGAACAGAATCTGTTAGAAATTTTAAACAAAATGCGTTTTGAATTCTCGAGATTCGGATTTCTTGAATCATAATTATAAAACTATTCACGATATATAAATCGTGCCCGCGGGCCGCACTTTGGGGATCACTGTGCTAAAGCATTCTTAAGATTGTCTTACCAGCGAAGTTTTATATGATATTGGATACCCACAGTCTTATATACAATAAGCTCGACGAACTTCTATTAGGAGAGGAAAATTAGTTTGACATTCATTGTTAGAAGAGACCGAGGAAAGCTCTGCATCTCCGTGAGCGACACGGGAAAGGGATAGTTGGTTAGTAGAAAAGGTAATTCAAGTAAAGTCACCTTGGTAAGCGACTAAATATTAATTGTGAACAAAGTTATTTTGAAAACTTGAAAACGAAAACCGTGTTTCAAATCAATCCAACGCCAAATCAATGTGAAAGAAAGGAAAATGAATTACGTATTTGTCGACTCAGAATAAGATTATGTAGTAAGCGTTCATAGAAAAAAATGCATATCATAAAGTTTTGAAAATAACTTTATGATTTTGTTCAGCGGCGCAGCCGAATTTTTTGATAATACATGACCGTACAAGGCAGTATAATTTAAGTTTAAATTTGTTTCCAGGAAATTCCGCGGAATTCTGTTAAATTTCGTTAAAAGCTAGTTTTTCTAGCGAAATTTTTTATAAATTTTACGAAACGAAACGGAAATCAATTCAGATTTCACCTTCCTTAAATTCACGAAATTTCCTTGGAGTTTTTTGAGTAAAACACAAATCGCCTTTGAGTGAATATTGGGGCCGAAAACCACTTTAATAAAAATAATAATAACAAATTATGTCAACAGATGGTTAAGTTTATGTTTAAACTTTGATAACAAATACTTATTTACCCAGAGACATAATCGAAAACCGACTACCTCGCTAAATGCGCGGCAGGCGATCATTGTCCTATTCTGCTGCAGTTTGGGACAAACGCTTATTGCGATTTGAGTTTGTCTCAACATTTACGATAGAGCACAATGTTGTTGTCATTGGCAATGTTGTTATTTTGCATTCCCTGATAAGCATACTCGCATATGGAGACGCATGGTGCATTGGTTCATCAACTCTTGGATTGGTGATTGATTTCTACTTTGCATAGTAGGAAATATTTTTTTAAGAAACATTCCTTACATTCGTTTACAACTCTACAGTTCAGGTATTAATTTAAAGTGCATTACTTGTATTTTGTTATACGTACGTATGAGATCGACTGCCACAATTTTCCCGTTGTCAAGTAGGTAGCAGTTTAATCAAATATGACTAAAAAATCCAATAAAACTGTTATAACTTTTTTATTTTTCAAGTTTTTAGGTCACATAAGCCACCAAACGGCGTATTTTAATATTATCTAAACCTTTCTAGAATATGCAAAAAATGTAGAAACAAAAAAGTGAAAAAGATGAAAAAGATTTTTAAGGGGTTGTCTGCATACAACGTAAAAAATCTTCGAAAGTAACGGAATTACGAACTTGGTGTCTTTGACAAAGTTTTTTAGGAGAACTTTTGCTACAACTTTTATTAAGAATCAAACCTTATATGTTGTGAAGTAGAAAAATTTAAAAAAAGAAGCTCATTAACTTACTGATGAAATGTCTTGAAGACACCACTACGCTAAATAGAATAATAAAGGTACTATTAAATAAACGCGCTCAAAACACGATTCTAGCTACCATGCACAGGTATAAATTATAAACTTTTCCATGTTTTGACCAGTTTTCAATGACGAACGTAGGTCACAACCAATCTGCCAGATCGTCAGCTAAGTTGCAAAAATATTTCTCACATCATTTAAATTAAAAGAGCCAAATTCCAAGTGTTATTTCTTCGTTTATGAGAATAACAAATTTATAAAGACATTGCAATTCTAGAAGAAATAAATTTGGGAATTTATGAAAAGAATGCTTAATAAATTCCTAACAGATTTTCTGGACTAATGGAGGACTTGAAAACAAATCTTGAAATCATAAAGATTACAAGAAATATGACATTCGGTGAACCAAATACAAGCTCAAAAAAAATCGTTGGCTGATAAGGTGAGTTTTGAGTATCCAATCGCATTGGAGCTAATATGTTCGAATACAGGCACTGCATAATCTCCATCAAGTCCCAAGAATATTAGTTGTTTCGCGCAGTAAATACAATATAGTGAACAGTTTATACTACAAGTTGCACCAATTTCTTTGTTCTCATCGTCCTCCGCTGCAGTCGACGACCGCATGGCGGCGGCCGTTCAGATATTAGCATGGCCTTGACGATGTCTGCAGATTCTCGTCGACTAATTAGAACCAACGACCGATTGATTTAGTTTCGCTCGTCGGCTGTTGCTATTAACACATGTTGAAACCCCGTTTCCCAATAAATCGCCTACCCCCCCATAAAACAGTTCAACGACAAAAGCAGATTAACGAAAAGATTAGCACTGCGGGCTCGGAACTGTAACTTGCGTCAACAAACAGCCCGAGTGATCTTTTGTGTCTCGGCCCAGTTCAATATCTTGAGTTCCCAGACTTCCCAGACATTGCCCTTCTCTGAATGTGAAGCCGGGGAAAAAAATCACAAGATGATGGGCCTTCTGTGGAAGCAATTAGTATGTGCAGTTCGACGAATCGTGAAATTGGATACATGTGCTAAAATGTTTGTTGTCGATCCAGTCCTGGCAAAGCTGGGCCAAAGAACGAATGACGGTCCCCGGCGGTGCAGACTTGCAAAAAATTTGGATCGGTCAACGAGGAGAATTGGATTATCACTTTTTTTCTCTTTAGGCTAATTTTGGGTGGAACTTAGTCTGGGGTCGATTTTTTTTTGTTCCTTGAGGTGGGATGATAAAGCCACTTCATTCACGGGTGGTTTATCTGCTGACAACCGCACTAATGGAACCGCTTCGGTCGATTTGATGTTATTGAACCACGCACAAAGCAACCGATTCGGTGAAAGATAGTTTCTAATCAGTTGAAAAACAGTTCAGATTTTCGTTCACATTGGTGGAAATTATCTTGTAAATCAGGATTTGATTGCGATAAAATTGGAAAAACACCATCGCTGGCGCTTTATGAATAATGAACTAAATTCTCGTTTACACAAGAAAGCGAATAAGAACTTTTTATTTTGTTGCTAAATCATTTTCCATCATAATCATGACGGCTTTGTACCTTCTTCGGATGGACGTGCAGCCTAATTATCTGTGAACGCAGTTTCCATCGAGACAAGTCAGCTCAGTCATTCGACCCAAAATTAGACATCTACTGACCACCCATCAGAAAAAGTTTGCGACCCTCGTCACGATTTATTGCCACCTATAATCCGTTTGCCGCCGCTGCGAAAAGGATCCGCCGACTACCTTAAAAGTTGAAAGTTTGCGGTTTGCGAAAAAAAAGATATAAGTAGAACCGCAAACATTCGCAATACTGTGCAAGGAAACAGCCGCGTGGTCGCACCTTCATTGTGTTACAATTTGTTCGTTTTAGTAGACGTTTAGTCACTGTCTGTGCGGTCCGATTTCGATATTTTAATTTTCTAGGTTAGCATAACTAATTTAATATTTCAGAAAGCGCCTCCCTTCATACCATCGAGCGAACTACAGCAACAGCGCACAGTGCCCGTGCCCATGGCTCGCTGCTTGTTTTGATTTGGTGCACTATTTATAAAATTTGCTTGAGTTTGCCATTCTCTTGATGAGGTAATTTCCAGCGGTTAATAAAGCATTAGTTTATTACCGGTCTCGATTAGGTTAGGTTGCCATGCACTTTACCTACATACCCACTTACTTATGTTTGCCGCAAGTCGGTGTGCCATTTGAGCGTGAAGATCACCACGCCAGCAGCGCGCACCAACGACCGACCGTTTGAAGAGCGCGCGATTCTCCACTTTTGCTGCGCTTGATATCGGCGGGGTTGAGCTACCTTCGATTATCGCGTGCTTTGGAAATAATAAAAAAAATAATGCGGCGGCAGATTTGTCGGTGGGTTACAGCTGTCCGATGCGACAGATTTACCGTATGCTGTTGGTCCAGTGGATTTTAAACCTTGGAGTACGGCTCGATTGAGTCAAGCTTTGAATATGTGATTTATCATTCGAAATGTTACCATCAATATCTGAGGAAGCTGAATTTAAATTATTCTGCTGTTTCACGAAGTTCTCTCATCTGAAGCATCCATGTAATGGCCATATGGACTAGTCGTCATTGTTTTCTCTAATCTTATCAAATAATGTAGATATTTAGATTTCAGAACAAAATAGAGATTCCCATAGTTTATTTCTTTATTGGCCTTTTTCGAATTTACATCTGGAAACTCCGTGCTTCTCTTGTTTGCTAAGCAACATGTCTCTAATTAAGTTCTGGACATTATTAGCGTTTTTAATTTCGTTTGAGATCTAAACTAAGTGTAGCCATGCTTTGACCACATACATTTGGAAGCTGTTTGAGAGCTACTGATCAATAGGAAACACCACCACCAAAGCCATTCGGTACCATTTGGGTTGAACCAAAGGCACCCAATCATCAGGCCGAGAGGGAGTTAGGACAAGTCTGCGTAAATTACGCAGCATTTTAAGGGAAGAAAATTAAGTTTGCCAGATAATGTCGCTGCTAGAAACGAAACTACATTTTCCATTCACTGTTACGCGGAGGCGGGAGGATGCAGAAAATTACAAAAACAATGTTACGTTATTTATGAACAGACCCCTCACGCAAGCTGTTTCCATGTCAGAAGCGGTAATAGACACCAGACAAGAAACAAGAGCGAGCCCACAATTTGCGGTGGTAGAATTTTGCTGAATTTCATCAAAATAAATTTACATGCGTTTGCATGGTTTCGTGTTGCGCGTGGCAGGCAATAAATCTGCAATGGCTGTGAGTACCTACTCTAAACAAGTTGAGTAGCAGCCTACATATAGCTTGAATGGGGGAGAAAGTTCTCTAAAGAAGTTTTATTGGTTATCCTTGGCTTAAAATGCTGCTTAACGTTTATTTGGCATTGGTAGCTTGATTTCCGTTCGCTTTGAGATTAGATTTTGGTGGATATTGCTTATGCCGAAGTGCTCCGACTCAATTTCCAGTGTAATTCATCGTTATCATATACTGATTTTATCATCTCCCAGAAATGGGTTTCTTTCTCATCGAATTACTCTCCGCAAACGTGCATGAAAGAAGCCATCGGGCTTCCGTAATTTGTCTGCTGATGAGCAAGCAATGACTTAATTTAGCTACAACCCTGATTCCTGCTCGTCTCCCGTCAGTTCAAAATTGCATTGCGTAACGCCATATATGTGTTATAAATCCCTCGGAGGCTTTATTTCCTGGTGTCATCAAATCATTTCCAAACAGCCTTCGTGGCACGCACATCCATCCGTCAAGGATCGGAAAGGAGCGAATTTCCGTGAATTTCAATATTCAGATTATATGCCCATGGCGACTGGATGAGCGTTGGTTGATCAGGATTCACATCAGACAAATCGGTCCGATGGCTGGCAATAAAAAAAAACAAATTTCGTGGACATTGCCTGTGTCTGGATTGTAATCGGCAGAGCGCTCAGCTTGCTTTGGATCATCCTTCCAGGAAAGCCTAGGAATGCGTTTGGAAAACAGTTTTCAATTGAATCTCTTGATTGAATCAGTTGGAAACAGCACACGAGGCATCACGTTGGGAAAAGCCGAAACCCAATGATAGGAATTCATGAGTTGATTGCAGGATATTGATTTAATGTGGGCAGTGTTGACTATTCGTAGAAATATGTCATCTTAATAAAATATGTTTCAAACTTGAACTCGTGATTTTCATGCTAACATATAACTTTTCTATACTGGCGGAGTAAACCCTGGTACGATGAAGCCACCAATTCGAATAATTTCCTTGAAATTTAAATACATACGCTAAATGGTTCTGAAAATAACTGATTATTCGCCAATTTTGATGATTAAACCTGTCAAATTTGGATAATGGTTAAGCTGTTACTTAACTGACTCGATCTTGAGCATGATTTCCGCACATTTCTAAGTTAATACTCCGTGACTCACCAGAACAATCGTAATTGAACAGGGATCCAATGGATGGATCATGGCAGTTGCTTTACAACGACTAAAATGAAAACCTCTCCACTAAAAAAATTAAAATTTCCCATAAAAAATAAGAAATTGCCAATTAAGAAATCAGGGTATAAGCAGGGTATGTTAACAAATATAACCTTTCTCTAAATATTGCAAAATGTCCATAAACAATTAAAAAAATTCCACAAAAAAATATTACTTGTGAAAGCAAAAATTGCAATTATAAAAGAAGAATTTTTCCATGAAGAAATCAAAATGCTCCATAGAAATAATTTTGCAATTTTTACATTGATCATTTAATTTTTTGCATCATTTGATCGTTGAACTTTTTGTCCTTCGACATTTTGTCAAAGATTCCTTTAGATGTTTGCCATTTGCACTAATGACTCTGGGACTCGAGTAACAAAAAGTGTTTCCTGTTAAAGAATTAAACACTTTTACAAGCGGCAAACATATTCATACACGCAACCAGCCAGCGGATGGCAGATTTTAATACAGTTCTGCATAAGAACCTTACAGAAACTGTATAATAATTGGGCATATACAAAATGTGTATTATTTCAATACAATTATTTTATTGAAATAATACAGATTTATATTTATAATACAATATTTGTATAAAAAGCTTACAGAATTGTACATGCCCAGATTATATACAATAATTGTCAGATTTGTTTTTCGGGTGTATGCCAAGAACTTACTATCTATCGTAATTTCAAGATTCAATGTTTAATGATTGTTTCGATTATTTGGTTGATTTAATAAAGTTTTTATGTAGTTCTGCATTGAATGTAACTAGCGTTATGAGATTTTTTTAAATACATTCAACCCTCTTTTACGGCAGTTTTTTATACGTCACTTCGTTTTACGGCCTTCTTTTTACGGCACGTGACGTAAAAAGAATTTGAAACATTATTGACACTCTTAGAAACCCAAAGAACAAAGTAGATGTTTTGTATATTCATCATTTGCCTTCAACAATTGTTCCGTTCCAGGTCATCCAAGAATTTCCTGGAGTCTACACGCGTAACCAAGGACCTAAGGTCTACAAGCGTAGCGAAAGAGCTGTTATCTATTGTAAAAAAATGGTTTATGCTCTATTTGATATATTAAACCAAATTCTGTTCCAGGTCATACAAGAATTCCCTGGAATATAGGTGTTGAGGTCTACCCGCGTAACCGATGGGCTGTTATCTCTTTTTTTAAAATGGTTCATGCTCCATATGATCTATTAAACCAAACTCAATATACCTTAAGCAGCCGTTCCTTTCCAGGTCATCCAAGTATTCCCTAGACTCATCAGCCGCGTTTCATCCCAAATATGTCCTCCGAGTATTTGGCTTTCACTTGCGTCTCAAATGTAAGCATATAAGTTGTTCCAATATCTCCAAATTGTCCTGGAGTTTGAATCTAATGGATTACCGAATCAACCAAGTCTTCCCTGATGTATCCAGCCACGGTAACCACCCAATTATGTCCTCAAGTATTTGTCTTTTGGTCGCGTCTCAAATCCAGGCATATGAGTTGTTCTAAGATCTCCAAATCGTCCTGGAGTTTGAATCAACTGTTCTGCCAAATCAACCAAGGCTTTCATGATATCCCCAGCCACGATAACAACTCAATTATGATTTCCGAGTATTTGTCGTTCACTCGTGTCTCAAATGTAGGCATATGAGTTGTTCTATTATCTCCAAATTGTTCTGGAGTTTGAATCAAATGGTTTGCCGAATCAACCAAGCATTCCATGATGTCCCCAGTTGCGATATCAATCAAATTATGTCCTCCGAGTATTTTTCTTCCACTTGCATCTCAAATCCAGGCATTTGAGATGTTGTAAGATCTTCAAATTGTTCTGAAATTTGAATCAAATGGTCTACCGAATCAACAACGGCTTCCATGATGGCTCCAGTCGCGGTATCAACCCACTCATGCCCCTCCTGGAGGTATTTGTCTTTCACTAGCGTCTCAAGTCCATGTATATGAGATGTTTTAAGATCTGAAATATATCCTGTAGTTTGAATCAAATGGTCTACAGATTCAACCAAGGCTTCCACGATGTCCCCAGCCTCAATGTCAACCCAATTTTGTCTTCTGAGTATTGGTCCTTTACTAACGTCTCAAAAACAGGCATATTCGATATAGTAAGATCTCCTGGAGTCCTGGATGTCCTGGATGTCCTGGAGTTTAAATCAAATGGTCTATCGAATCAACCAAGGCTTCCATGGTTTCTTCACTCGAGGTATCAACTTAATTATATTCTCCGAGTGTTTGTCTTTCACTAATCTCAAATAAAGGCATGTGAGGTGTTGTAAAATCTCAAAGTTGTCCTGGAATTCGGAAAGTTTGCGATTTGCGTCTCAAATTCTGACATGTAACATGTTGTAAGATCTCACAATTGTTCTAGAGATTGAATAAAATGGTCTACCGAATCAATCAAGGCTTTCACTATGTCTTCAGCCACGAAGTCTAGACTTCAGAGATTTCTTCGATGACCTGGAATGGAATAATTGTTGAATGCGTTTCTGATATGGATCTATGGATCAAAATGGGATGAACCATTTAAAAATAATAATCCTGTAGACCTAAAGACCTGTACTCCATGACTTTCTTAAATTTCCTGGAATGGAACAATTGTTGAAGAGGTATCCAATTTAATCTTATGGATTAAAACGGGTATGAGCATTTTTTTAAAGAGCTAACAGCCTTTTGGTTACGCGTGTTGACCGTAGAACTTATATTTCAGGGATGAATGATATTCATGGATGATCTGCTATGGAACAATAGGTGATGCCGAATTCACTTTAGTTCTTTGGATCAAAAAGGCATGACCCATGGTTATGAATTGACCGAATTTAGTCATAATCAAATCGCTACAACCATCCCTACAAACATTTTAGTTTTATGGTGATTTTACCGAAGTCATGTAGAGCAAATAATGGTTTTCATGACCGTTTTTAAACTAAAAATGTTCCTTGGGATGTTTGTCTGACTTGTGCTGCTCGGGTTGTTTCCACGGGACATCATGGGACATCATGAAGGCCTTGGTTGATCCGGTAGACCATTTGATTCAAACTCCAGGACAATTTGGAAATCTTATGTCTGGATTTGAGACGCAAGTAGAAGAAAAATACACGGAGGACATAATTCGGACTAGTTCGGACCAAAGATTACACATAAAAAATAAGCAAATTTACCAATCATTTTATATACTGAAAGTACTTTTTTTGTGCATTTTCAAGTTCAAGTTGAAACGCTGCACTATGTACAGACTAAAGCTAATATTGCCGTATTAAAAACAAAATCATTTGGCTCATTTGGATTAAAAATTATTTAGCACAAAGCCAAGTTTGCATGCAAATTAGTATGGGGAAATTTATTTTTTCATTATACCGATAATGACGCTTCCCCATTTAGCGCCGGTTCAAAGAAAACCTATATAGTTAAAAAGAATACTCAAGAGCTTTCACCCTGTGAAAACTGCGTCTTAATTAATCGTTCCAATAATTAGTAATCGATTTTAATCCATATCAGTTTTCTGGAGCTAATTGCGTAACCACTCAACAGGCAACATTGCTGCTTGTGGCGCGAAAGATAGCACAAAAATTCAGTCTACTATGTTGCACTGCTACTACTACTACTACTACTATGTTTCAGTCTACTATGTTTCAGTGATGCCCTCAAAGAAGTTTAACGATCATGACTAAAGATTCGCAACCAGCATTAAAAAAACATAATGAAGAATCAGATGAGCACTGTGGAGCAAAATCATTTTTTGAACCACCCTATTGCACATATTGTATTCATACTGTGGTTGTAATACGTCAACATATTTCTCTAATACTACTGTTCTTGCAATTGTTTTTGAATCGTTTAAGAACAGAGGATTTGATCATGTAATAAATTTAAAAAAAAAAACATCTTTAAATTGCAAATGAACTAGGAAACCGCCAAATATTGAACGCTAAATTCTTGCCTTCATTGTTGAACGCCCATAAGAAATGCACGTGCATTCAACAATAGGCGAAAAATTAGCTTCGTTCAACATTCGAATTATATATATGAAAAGAATTTGACTCTAGCCAGTTTCTGCAATATGCATTATTTTCTCTGAAATTTAATTGTTGAACGTAAAAACTGTCCTAATCTAACAGTAAAATATTGTATTGTTTTACAATGAAAATACAATTCAAACTATTGTATTTTGTATTTACTCTTTATGTTTATGTGTGAAAGTGATCGTATCAAACAACACTTATATAAAGTGAATGTACCGTCGTGCGGGGCTTCTTTTGATTTCAGGGGCTACTTTGGATTTTGGATTTTCTGAAAAAATTAAGAGAAAAAAATACCAAATTTGAAACAGAAAGATAGCATCCAACTATCAACAAGACACCCGAATGGTAATAATAGCGGTTTGATAGTAAATTACGTTACAATTCTTGTTTCAAAATGTCCAAAGTAGCCCCCGATTTGTCAAAAGAAACCCCGCACGACGGTATTCAAGAAAAAAAAATGTAACTATGTAACATAGTCTTTTAGCTATGCAAATATTCAACCACAATTTCGAGGTTTTTGCATTTTGCATACTGTATGCTTCAATTTCAACTATTTGATTACCATTAGTCCAATGTACTTTCAATCTCACATTAGATTTCTCTATTAGATTTCTAAAATGTTCGTTGCTTAAAAAAAACAAATTCAATTTCTAAATTTCTTTGCGCTTCCGCCGAGACTAAAAATTTCTTTACTTATTTTGGATCTATATTTTGGAAAAATATTTTTAGAATTGATCGGTCTAGAGCAGAAAACCTCGCTAATAGAGACAATAATGATATAATAACAGATTTGAATAGAAAAAAAAGTAATAAAATTTCAATGATTTGTAAAACCCTTTGGTATTAAGCTTCCTAATCTCCGTTGTTTTTTTGAATTCCAACTATCGAAATTGTTAAGAAATTCCTTTTAATTTTAGAAAATACTTTAAATCTGTCAAAAAAAAATTTTTTTAGAGTAATTTTTTTTTAAATCTTTTATGTTTTTTTTAATAGCTAATTAGCCGAGGATATTTTGTCAGTCAATTTAGGAGTTATTCCGAAGTAACAAGATTTTTTGTTTATAATTAAGCAAACGTTCCTCCGTGAAAATAGTTTATATTATAAAATGTATCGATACTTCTTCTACAATCAATTTCTTGAAAGTTCTTTACAAAGTTCATTACAAAGTTCTTACATTACAAATATTCACAAAAAAAAAGATTTTTTGATTTTATATTCCTTTTGATACTTATCAAAATTCTTTTGATTTATTAAATAGTTCCACCAGAAATTTCTTCGACTTGAAATTTTCTTTAAAGCAGATACTTGATGGTTGATCTCTCCTTTGCAATATCTTCCTTTTTTGTTTTTTTTATGAAAATGAACATAAATTTCTTGAAGATTTTTTACAGAATTCTTCCAACAAGGTTTTTTATGAAATTTTTGAAGAAATTTGTTTAGAAGCGAAAACACTTAAGAAATGGTGTTTCGCAAATTCCACTCGACATATTGTTCCGGCAGATGTTTGCGCTTTTGAAATTTAATTTAAACAGATGTTTGCGCCATTGAAGTGCCTTCTTCAGAGTTTTCTATCAAAGAATATCCAAAAGTTCTTGATTTCTGCTACTTCCACAGTGAAATGTTTTATATTTTGTTTTAAAATTTGTTAAATTGCATATCAATAATTCGTTCTCAAGTAATAAGTATCTGCACTTTTTACCAACAAGAATCTAAAAATGCTCAATCAGGAGCTTTTTTCACCTTCACGAAACGTGTCAGTCAAGCGCGAAAACCCATAATAGCCTTATTGGACACTGACTATGAGTACACAGGTTTTTTTTACGCGGTTGGAATTCATTAATTTCTCGGTTAACCTAAACTTTTACGGCTTTTGAAATACCCCTGAAATTTCTTTGATTTTTTGTGAATTTTTTCGTGGGGTTAACTCATTGTTTCATTGACGCTGAAGGTTAAACGACTAAAACCAAACCGTGTAAAAAAACCTGAGTGTATGGACCTTTTCGACTACTTTTTTAAATTGTAATAGAAAGCATCGGTTTTGTTTTATTGTGGTTAGAGAAGCATTTAGAATCAAGTTGGTAGGCTTCCCTGGTTGGGCTAAAAGCACTCATTTGTCAACATTTAAAGAGGCTACTGAAAACGGGATTTTGCGATACTGGACATCATATGCGAGGTTCAAATCGCAATACACGTGTTCAAAGGGCTGTCAGTTAACTCAATTGAAAAATTAATTCGATTTTTTCTATTACTTCGAACTCTTTTCTATTAGTTTTTTTTTTTTCTATTAGGATTTTAAAATGACGGTCCGTATCCAGTTTTTCGCGACCGGTAATGGCCGCCAGCTTGCCTGCGGGCTAGTCTCTGATTTGACGTTTGTGGAAGTTAACTGCACCCACACGGTTATAAAAAGGACCTAATATTAGGTACTTTTCACTCAAATCGGGGGTTTAGTGTAGGAACCCAAAATTCAGGAATTTTTTTTTGAAGTTAGGTAAAAGTGGCTTTTTTTTATAAAATATACTTAATTTTAAATAGAAACTAACTAACTAACTACATAAGAGAAAAAAAGTACCTAAAATTAGGCGTTTTGATCAATGTGGTATGTAAAAAGGCTTGAATTCACTTAATCAGCATCGTCTTATATGCCTCTTTGCACAGTGTTTTCTATCCCAGGAATTCGTGATCGAAAATGTTTTGGCTTTGAAAAGTTTATTAAGAAAATTATTTTGAGCTTTTTAGTGGAATGTCTTCACTTGTCTTAAGACGAGTTTGTACAATCCCATTTAATTCCACCACTTAATTGTACCTTGACAGATACGATTTCGACCTCAACAGTAAGGTCGAGTTCTGTGTCTCGTACTTTCAGCTCGTTTAGAGCCTTCTTTACCTCGTCCAGCGTTGGTGGTTGCACAGCTTGACCAACCGTCATAAACTTTATCCATCCTGCTCCAGCAATACCGTGGTGCATCGAAACCCGTACGATTAAGCACTTCAGTATATGTAAGAGTATCTAGAAAAGCCCAAATCCGAATGCAAATCGAACGTTCAGATCATTGATCTAATTGCACGAGGGCCTCCTATTTTTGTGTGCACTGTATTGCATTAAGAAAGTAATGAAAAATATGATAAAATTATGAACAAAATCAACACCTCCTGAATCGAAAACCGTCCACAATGAACGGACTTGAATCCTTGGGATCTGTAATCCGTACAATGATACTCGCTAACAAAACCTTTAAGAATTGAGATCAGACCAATTGATCAAACTAACACTGTGAATAGCTACAATACATTTGCACCTATGATAAGCGATCCGCACTTTAGTAGCTATACTTTACTGATCTTGCTCTATTAATTACAATTTGCAGATTTTAAACACACTCACTTTCAGTACAATTAGATTCAACATGCGAACAAAATGGCACCTGAGGACTTCGCGTTTTGCTAGGGATTGCCGATTTGATTTTTTTAATTATAATATGCTAATTTTAAGAGCCTACTTTCCAATTCTGACAATGGCCAGAAAGCTTTTATGTCAAGCGCTTAAGATCAAGATAAGATAAATGATTCATACATTAATTCCCCTCAAACCACTTTATTTTATTGATATCTCACGAAGTGGACGGATTTCGGTGTACCGTCACCTTCATTTTCACCGTTTAACAAATTTTCGAAGTGCTCCTTCCACCTGGCTGCCACCATAGTCTTGTATGTCAGCATGACCTCATGAGTTCTAACATTTTATGATCTAGTTGATTTTTAGATGAATTGTTTCTCATTCGATAAGTAATCGTGAATCAACTTAACTAAATAACGAAACAATTGAATTTTAATCAATTGGTTCATATATGTTGACGTAGGACTACGTCTGTCTTTTCTATATTGGGGTACACTTTACGATTGTTTTACAAGCAGACCCGACAAACCTCGTTCCGCCTGAAATTGAATAATTCTCTCTTTTCTACATTCGCATAGTTTTATTTGGAGAACCTCTTTAACATACATTGATTCTTCAAAAGGAGGGGCCATTACCACCCTAGTAACATTTCTTGTCTTCAAAAACCTCCATATACCAGAATTTGATACCGTTTGCTTGATTAGTTCTCGAGTTATGCAGAAGTTTCTGTTTTATTTGTATGTAAGCCCCCTTTTCCAGAGGGGGAGAGGTCCAGAACCAACTCAGAATCTTTTCTTGCCTTCAAATACATCCTAATGCAAAGTTTAGTTCTATTTGCTTGATTAGTTCTCGAGTTGTACAGAAATTTGTGTTGCATTTGTATGTTAAGAAACTTTCTCGACGCCAGAAACCCCTGCATAGAAATTTTCACGTTGATCGGTTCAGCAGTTTCCGAGTCTATAAGGGTCAGACGGACAGAACTTCATTTTATGTATTTAGATTTGACAGCTATGCGAGTATATTCAATATGGGACAAGGTTGGATAGATAATTTTTCCATTTCATCAATATTGTTATTTGAAATATTTTAAAACTAGAATGCTAATTCATATGGTTAATTCAAAGTGATGATGAAAATCAAAGGCTAGGACTGATATGACGAGAGTACCCGACAGTTCACTTGTCTCAAAACGAGCTAGTGCTATTCGATATAATTGACAAGTGAAGACCGTCATTGATCGTTAATTTGAATTTTATGGACATTATTTGTTCAAGCATTTAAATTGACGTAACCCTTCAGTATTAGCAGTACATCGCCTTTGTTTCGGTGAGTTCTCTATAAATCGAAGAAATAACCCCCACGCGTACTTCTAATGGCTTTCTAGAAACGTGACCCTCAAAAAAGTTAACTCATGAAATGTGCGAGAGAGAAAATTCATCGTCGTAATATACTTTTACATGACGCCAAGATAAAGAAAGCCGGTCCCCTAAATTGACTGATAAAATGTCTCCACCATGTACATCGCAGCATGGAGCCTTCCATTTCCATATCTACCGCAAACAAATCTTTTCCTCCTCTCCGAAGAACGCAAACTGTTCGTCTATCTCAATTTTATCATACCATGTAACCCTGTTTTATGGTCGAGAGTTGATAACAGGATTTGACGCTGACTAGCTTCGAACAATTCCCATTCAATGCCTTTTTCTCCCTATTAATTGACCTGGCGGCCATCAGCGACCACCACCACCGCATGCCAAGATTTCGCCCGATGCGCCGACCTCAGTCGAGTGCGGGATGCCTCTTCCGGCAGAACTGCGAAACACGTACCCATATTAACGATTTCTCACTGCATCAATCACGACTCATCGGTTATTAAATATCAATTTTAAATTTACCAAATTGTTTGCGGCCGCAAAAGCCAATGTATTATAGAACCCGCTCGCGCACCTTCAGGACAGAGGTACTGAAGAACAAAGCGACTTCGAACAACGCAATCACTTTCTACCCGATCAGGTGCGGTGCGGTATGACCGAATCATCATCGTCTGACCGCTCGTTGTCGTTATGCATCGCATTCGGCCATGGAGCCATAAAGGTACCTATATTTTGCATTGTTACATTGCGTACGCAGAATGCCCAAATAATAATGGAAAATCCTGCAAGAATTTAAATTATAACCCACAGAACCAATTCTTGCACTCTGCGACTCCGGTTGGCTGTGTGGGGAGTTTATTACCATTCCCAAGAAGCATAATAATTTATGCCTGGAATTGGAGAGGAGTCGCACTTTGCTGCAGGAAGTAATCCCAGCAGCACCAAAGAGGTGATCGTCAATTTTTCAATGAAGGGGAGTGAACACTCAACATATGTACTTTACTGGAAGCTGATGCGTTCTGGAGCGAGGAGGAAAAATCTGCATACAAAAATTCTTGCACGAGCCGGTTGGCGAATTGCATGTGCTGGGAGATTCTCCCCAAGGATGGCCACCGCTATGGGCCCTTCTGGTGGAATTTTCTGACCTGACGAAATTTAAAAGTATAAAAATTTCGTCTTCGGATGACTAATCCACTGGGTATATCAAAAGAGTCCTTCTACATAATATCAACTCTGAAACTCTGAAGAACCCTCCTGAGGTTCTCTACTTTCCTCACCATACTTTCTGTTTCCAGTTCCAACCATCCCCACTATTGAGGACCTTAAATCTTGTCACCTGGTGTAAAATAATTAAATCATTTTTTCAGAAATTGTTTAAAATTCCAATTATAGCTCATTGAACATTTAGCAGTCATTGCATTTTGTTATTTGACTTTCCCGCTTGTATTGGAAGTACGGAACAGGCAAGCTTTCTCGGAAAATGATTAGATTTTTCATCTTCCAGCTGGTTTGATCGACTGCTTGAATAGTACCTACATTCGAATCATTTCTGCTTGAACAACTCACTTGATTTCAACCACATCATTCCTAACTATTATGTCGTCAAAATATTCCAATCTTCAACCCACAGTAGGATGAGGTGCGATGACACACAAATCCTCCCTTTGGTACGTACGTATAGGAACCTGCAACATGCCAGACACGCGCTTGCCATCAAACGGGCAGACAGGTCTTCCGTTCACTCGAGGAAACGCAGAAACGGCGGGCGCAGCAGGCTGGAAATGAAGAAACAGTGAATGTGGTTCAGCGCCAGAGAGCAGGGCATCGAACCGAGCATTATTCTGCCATTGCTGCTGCTGCTGCATTGTGTTGTGGACTCATTCCACTTTTCGCAGGAGTCGGCGTTGTTCTCTCGCTCCGATGTGGTTCTGGTCCAAGTGCTAATCTAAAATGACCACACTCTACACCAGAATAAATACGGCTGAATCAGCTCGGTAAGCCTCCGTCGCTGGTTTTCCTATGCGATCAGGGAGGGCGAGAAGAGATAACCAGTCCCAGTGACAACTGCGGTGAATAAAAATGGATCGATTCCCTATCGGTAGAATTATTCTTATATTTGAAGAGGCTGCAACAATAGCCGATAATTCATTACATACCGTCAATCGTAAAATTCTGACTCAACTTCAGTACGTCACCTCGTAAAATTTATGTCCAATCTCAAAGCGCTTGATCAACATCAAAAAAGTTCCAGCTATCAATGCTTTTCAATTCGTTATCCGCATAAGCTCGTTGTAACAAAATTATGATTCCTCAACCCTTCTCCAAAGAGCAAAAACCATAAAGGGACGAATACGTTGTTGTTGTTTGACGTTAGGTGCCAAGAGAAGCTTTTGCACTCCGGGAAGTTTTCCCCATGTCCGTCGTTTGTGCCAATCCGCGGTGTTTGAAGTGGAACTCTTCTCTTGTTCTTCGGGCAATTCGTTTCGGGTTGAAGGAAGATAAGCTGCGCTTGGAGTTAGTTACTGGCGGGAAAATGTGAAGGCAGCGAGGTGTAAATTATGTCGTCCCAAGTCAAAGGTTCGAGTATTATTTATTTATTTGGCAGTGTTTGAAATGATTTGTTGAACTGGATTTTGGATAAAATAAATATGTGTGATATTAGTAAAGATAGTTTTTTTTGTACATCAAATTTATCATCACAAATTTTTAAGATTTCCTTTTACCATTTGGATTTTTTATTGTTCATAATTTTTAATTAACTTTAGGTTATCTGGACCAGATCTAGATTTTGGTAATGAGAGTTGGCCGGTTGGACTTTTAGCTCGGTTTTTTGAATTTTGAAGTTATTATTCTTTTGGATTGAAATCAAATTGGATTTTTGGATCAGCAGTTAAATAACAATTGCATTGAATACGGATCCGATTTGGATAAAGTTTGAGTTATCATTGATATTGGAGTGGTATCAATTGAATTTGGATTAGGTTTTTATTTTGGATTTAATATAAATGAATAAGGACTGAATTTGGGTTTCCCAGTTAGCTTTGCGAGACAAAAGGCGTGGGATCATAATCCGTTGTACTGCCTTACACACAGATACACATCACTCATGCACTGGCAAGCATAGAAAGCTTTCAATTAATAAGCGTGGAAAAGCTAATTGAACCCTACCCGACCAGTTAGTCATAACAAAATTTTATCACAGGTGAATATGTATCAATATAATGGCCTGACAACCTTAAAAACTTGTATTAATTTTGTTATAAATTACCTGTATAATATCAAAGGATTGGAGGAAAGAAAAATTTCATGATCGTCATAACGTGATTATAACACCAATGTATTAGGTTTCTCTTCCGAAAAAAAATTTACTACATTTTTTGGTAGATGGGGAATTGGAAAAAAAAGGAAAGAATTTTACACTTCAGTATAACTGAACCTACATTCAAAGTTGATGATGCAGCAGGACAAAGTTAATTGCCTACATTATGGATAATCATAATCTTTTCCAATAACATAATTTTGTTATAGTGTAAGATATTTTTCACCACTTTTTATATAACACACATCGAGTTATATTTTAACAAAATCATAACATATTTAATGTAATGTATTTATTAAGAGCCGAAGAGATTTTGTTACAATTTTTGTTGTACAACTACTAATGGTGCATGTTTTATAACAACCCACTGTTGTGAAAAACGGCTGTAACAGAATAACAAGGATTCTGATATAAATCTGTGTTGCCTCTGCTGGGTCCGGGTAAAGCATGCCAAGTTCCTAGTGAGAATGTCATAGCCATAGAAAAAAACGAGGAAGGACCAAATTTTAATGAGATCTGTTTTTAATTCGTTTTAAATTATATTTTGATTGCATTTGTTTTGGATTGGATTTGAATTGGTTAAGGATTCGTTTGGATTGAATTGAATTGGTTGGATTTGCAGTTGGTTGGATTGGATTAGATTGGTTGAATTGAGTTGTTGGAGTTTGGTTGGTTTGGATTGGAGATTTGGATTGGTTTGGATTGGATTTGGTTGGATTTGGATTGGTTTGGTTAATTGGATTGGATTGGATTTGGATTGGTTGGATTGGATTTGATTGGGTTTAGGTTTGGGTTTGGATTGGATTTGGATTGGTGTTGGTTTGGATTGGTTGGATTGGTTTGGTTGGATTGGTTGGTTTGGATTTGGATTGGTTAGATTGGTTGGTTGGTTGGATTGGTTAAGTTGGATTTGGTTGGTTGGATTGGGTTGGTTGGACTTGGTTTGGATTGGTTTGATGATTTGGATTGGTTGGATTAGAGTTTGGATTGGTTGGATTGGTTTGGATTGGTTTGGATTGGTTTGGATTGGTTTGGTTGGTTTGGATTGGTTTGGATTGGTTTTGGATTGGTTTGGATTGGTTTGGATTGGATTTGGATTGGTTGTGTTTGGGTTGGGTTTGGATTGGTTTGGATTGGATTGGATTGGATTTGGATTGGTTGGATTTGGATTGGTTTGAATTCGATTTGGATTGGTTTGGATTGGTTGGATTGGTTTGGATTGGGTTTGGATGGGTTTGTTGGGTTTGGATTTGGTTTGGATTGGTTTGGTTGGTTGGATTGGTTTGGATTGGTTTGGGTTGGATTTGGATTGGTTTGGTTGGTTTGGATTTGGTTTGGATTGGTTGGATTGTTGATTTGGATTGGATTTGGTTGGTTTGGATTGGATTTGGATTGGTTTGGATTGGTTTGGTTTGGATTTGATTTGGTTGGTTTGGATTGGTTTGGGATTGGTTTGGATTGGTTTGGATTGGTTTGGATTGGTTGGATTGGTTTGGTTGGTTTGGATTGGTTTGGATTGGTTTGGATTGGTTTGGATTGGTTGGATTGGTTTGGTTGGTTTGGTTGGTTTGGATTGGTTTGGATTGGTTGGATTGGTTTGGTTGGTTTGGTTGGTTTGGATTGGTTTGGATTTGGTTGGTTGGATTGGTTTGGATTGGTTTGGTTGGTTGGATTGGATTTGGTTGGTTGGATTGGTTTGGATTGGTTTGGATTGGTTTGGTTGGTTTGGTTGGTTTGGTTGGTTGGATTGGTTTGGTTGGTTTGGATTGGTTTGGATTGGTTTGGTTGGTTTGGTTGGTTTGGTTGGTTTGGATTGGTTTGGATTGGTTTGGATTGGTTTGGATTGGTTTGGTTGGTTTGGATTGGTTTGGATTGGTTGGATTGGTTTGGATTTGGTTTGGTTTGGATTGGTTTGGTTGGTTTGGTTGGTTGGATTGGTTTGGTTGGTTTGGATTGGTTTGGTTGGTTTGGATTGGTTTGGATTGGTTTGGGATTGGTTTGGATTGGTTTGGATTGGTTTGGATTGGTTTGGATTGGTTTGGATTGGTTTGGATTGGTTTGGATTGGTTTGGATTGGTTTGGATTGGTTTGGTTGGTTTGGATTGGATTTGGATTGGTTTGGTTGGTTTGGTTGGTTTGGATTGGTTTGGATTGGTTTGGATTGGTTTGGTTGGGTTTGGATTGGTTTGGTTTGGATTGGTTTGGTTGGATTGGTTTGGATTGGTTTGGATTGGTTTGGATTGGTTTGGATTGGTTTTGGGATTGGTTTGGATTGGGTTTGGATTGGTTTGGATTGGTTTGGATTGGTTTTGGATTGGTTTGGATTGGTTGGTTTGGATTGGTTTGGATTGGTTTGGATTGGTTTGGATTGGTTTGGTTTGGTTTGGAATTGGTTTGGATTGGTTTGGATTGGTTTGGTTGGTTTGGATTGGTTTGGATTGGTTTGGATTGGTTTGGTTGGGTTTGGATTGGTTTGGTTGGTTTGGATTGGATTTGGATTGGTTTGGATTGGTTTGGATTGGTTTGGTTTGGTTTGGATTGGTTTGGATTGGTTTGGATTGGATTTGGATTGGTTTGGATTGGTTTGGATTGGATTTGGATTGGTTTGGTTGGTTTGGATTGGTTTGGATTGGTTTGGATTGGGATTTGGATTGGTTTGGTTGGTTTGGGATTGGATTTGGATTGGTTTGGATTGGTTTGGATTGGTTGGATTGGTTTTGGATTGGTTTGGATTGGTTTGGATTGGTTGGTTTGGTTGGTTGGTTTTGGTTTGGATTTGGATTGGTTTGATTCGATTTGGTTGGATTTGGATTGGTTTGGTTGGTTTGGATTGGTTTGGATTGGTTGGATTGGTTTGGATTGGTTTGGATTGGATTGGTTGGTTGGATTGGTTTGGTTGGTTTGGATTGGTTTGGATTGGTTGGATTGGATTTGGATTGGTTTGGATTGGTTTGGATTGGTTGGTTGGATTAGTTGGTTGGTTGGATTGGTTGGATTGGTTTGGTTGGTTTGGATTGGTTTGGATTGGTTTGGATTGGTTTGGATTGGTTGGATTGGTTTGGATTGGTTGGATTGGTTTGGTTGGTTGGATTTGGTTGGTTTGGATTGGTTTGGTTGGTTTGGATTGGTTTGGATTGGTTTGGTTTGGTTTGGTTGGTTTGGATTGGTTTGGATTGGTTTGGATTGGTTTGGATTGGTTTGGATTGGTTTGGATTGGTTTGGATTGGTTTGGTTGGTTGGATTGGTTTGGATTGGTTTGGATTGGTTTGGTTTGGATTTGGTTTGGATTGGTTTGGATTGGATTGGTTTGGATTGGTTTGGATTGGTTTGGATTGGTTTGGTTGGATTGGTTTGGATTGGTTTGGTTGGTTTGGATTGGTTTGGATTGGTTTGGATTGGTTTGGTTGGTTTGGATTGGTTTGGATTGGTTTGGTTGGTTTGGATTGGTTTGGATTGGTTTGGATTGGTTTGGATTGGTTTGGATTGGATTGGTTTGGTTTGGATTGGTTTGGATTTGATTTGGTTTGGTTGGTTTGGATTGGTTTGGATTGGTTTGGATTTGGTTTGGTTGGTTTGAATTGGTTGGATTGGTTTGGTTTGGATTGGATGGGATTTGGTTGGTTTGGTTGGATTGGTTTGGATTGGTTTGGATTGGTTTGGTTGGTTTGGATTGGTTGGTTTGGATTGGTTTGGTTGGTTTGGTTGGTTTGGTTGGTTTGGTTGGTTGGTTTGGATTGGATTTGGTTTGGTTTGGTTTGGATTGGTTGGATTGGTTGGTTGGATTGGTTTGGTTGGTTTGGATTGGTTTGGATTGGTTTGGATTGGTTTGGATTGGATTTGGTTTGGATTGGTTTTGGATTGGTTTGGATTGGTTTGGTTGGTTTGGTTGGTTGGATTTGGTTGGTTGGATTGGTTTGGATTGGATGGTTGGATTGGTTTGGATTGGTTTGGATTGGTTTGGATTGGTTGGTTGGTTTGGATTGGTTTGGATTGGTTTGGGTTGGTTTGGTTGGTTTGGATTGGTTGGTTTGGTTGGTTTGGTTGGTTTGGATTGGTTTGGATTGGATTTGGATTGGTTTGGTTTGGTTGGTTGGTTGGTTGGTGGTTGGTTTGGTTTGGTTGGTTTGGTTGGTTTGGATTGGATTGGTTGGATTGGTTTGGTTTGGTTGGATTGGTTTGGTTTGGATTGGTTTGAATTGGTTTGGTTGGTTTGGATTGGTTTGGTTTGGATTGGTTTGGTTGGTTTGGATTGGTTTGGTTCTGGATTGGTTTGGTTGGTTGGTTGGTTTTGGTTTGGATTGGTTTGGATTGGTGAGTTTGGTTGGTTGGTTGGTTTGGTTGGTTGGATTGGTTGGTTTGTTGGTTTGGTTTGGTTTGGATTGGTTTGGATTGGTTTGGATTGGTTTGGATTGGTTTGGATTGGTTGGTTGGATGGTTGGTTTGATTTGGTTTGGATTGGTTTGGATTGGTTTGGATTGGTTTGGTTGGTTTGGATTGGTTTGGATTGGTTTGGTTGGTTTGGATTGGTTGGATTGGTTTGGATTGGTTTGGATTGGTTTGGTTGGTTTGGGTTGGATTTGGATTGGTTTGGATTGGTTTGGATTGGTTGGATTGGATTTGGATTGGTTTGGTTGGTTTGGATTGGTTGGTTGGATTGGTTTGGATTGGATTTGGTTGGTTTGGTTGGTTGGATTGGTTGGATTGGTTTGGATTGGTTTGGATTGGTTTGGTTGGTTTGGATTGGTTTGGATTGGTTTGGTTGGTTTGGTTGGATTTGGATTGGTTTGGATTGGTTTGGATTGGTTGGTTGGTTTGGATTGGTTTGGATTTGGTTGGTTGGATTGGTTTGGATTGGTTTGGGATTGGTTTGGATTGGTTTGGATTGGATTTGGATTGGTTTGGATTGGTTTGGGTTGGTTTGGTTGGTTTGGTTGGTTGGATTGGATTTGGATTGGTTTGGATTGGTTTGGTTGGTTTGGATTGGATTTGGTTGGTTTGGATTGGTTGGTTGGTTTGGATTGGTTTGGATTGGTTTGGATTGGTTTGGATTGGTTTGGTTTGGTTGGATTGGTTTGGTTTGGATTGGTTTGGATTGGTTTGGATTGGTTGGATTGGTTTGGTTTGGTTTGGATTGGTTTGGGATTGGATTTGGATTGGTTTGGTTTGGTTTGGATTGGTTTGGATTGGTTGGATTGGTTTGGATTGGTTTGGATTTGGTTTGGATTGGTTGGATTGGTTGGATTGGTTTGGATTGGTTTGGATTGGTTGGTTGGATTGGTTGGTTGGTTGGATTGGTTTGGTTGGTTTGGATTGGTTTGGATTGGTTTTGGATTGGTTTGGATTGGTTTGGATTGGTTTGGATTGGTTGGATTGGTTGGTTGGTTTGGATTGGTTTGGATTGGTTTGGATTGGTTTGGGATTGGTTGGTTTGGATTGGTTTGGTTGGTTTGGATTGGTTTGGATTGGTTTGGATTGGTTGGATTGGTTTGGATTGGTTTGGATTGGATTTGATTGGTTTGGATTGGTTTGGATTGGTTTGGATTGGTTTGGTTGGTTTGGATTGGTTTGGATTGGTTTGGTTGGTTTTGGTTGGATTGGTTGGATTTGGATTGGTTTGGTTGGATTTGGTTGGTTTGATTTGGTTTGGATTGGTTTGGATTGGTTTGGATTGGTTGGATTGGGTTGGTTTGGATTGGTTTGGATTTGGTTTGGATTGGTTGGGTTTGGATTTGGTTGGATTGGTTTGGTTTGATTTGGTTTGGATTTGGATTGGTTTTTGGTTTGGATTGGATTTTGGATTGTTGGTTTGGATTGGTTTGGATTGGTTTGGTTGGATTTGGATTGGATTGATTTGGATTGGTTTGGTTAGATTTGGGTTTGGTTTGGTTGGTTGGATTGGTTTGGTTGGATTGGTTGGTTGGTTGGATTGGTTGGTTCGGTTGGATTGGTTTGGTTGGTTGATTTGGTTTGGAGTTGGTTTGGTTTTGGATTGGTTGGTTTGGTTTGGATTGGTTTGGATTGGTTTGGTTGGATTTGGATTCGGTTTGGATTGGTTTGGATTGGTTTGGATTGGATTTGGATTGATTTGGATTGGTTTGATTGGTTTGGATTGGTTTGGATTGGTTTGGATTGGTTTGGATTGGTTGGATTGGTTGGATTGGTTTGGATTGGTTTGGTTGGTTTGGATTGGTTTGGATTGGTTTGGTTGGTTTGGTTGGTTTGGATTGGTTGGATTGGTTTGGATTGGTTTGGATTGGATTGGTGGATTGGTTGGATTGGATTTGGTTGGTTTGGATTGGTTTGGATTGTGGTTTGGATTGGTTTGGATTGGATTTGGATTGGTTTGGATTGGTTTGGATTGGTTTGGATTGGATTTGGATTAGTTTGGATTGGTTTGGATTGGTTTGGTTGGGTTGGTTTGGATTGGTTTGGATTGGTTTGGATTGGTTTGGTTGGTTGGATTGGATTGGATTTGGATTGGTTTGGATTGGATTTGGATTGGTTTGGATTGGGTTTGGATTGGTTTGGATTGGTTTGGATTGGTTTGGATTGGTTTGGATTGGTTGGATTGGTTTGGATTGGAATTGGATTGGATTTGGATTTGGTTTGGATTGGATTTGGATTGGATTTGGATTGGATTTGGATTGGATTTGGATTAGATTTGGATTGGATCTGGAATGAGTTAGGGTTGGATTTGGATTGTATTTGAATCGGATTTAGATTGGGTTTTGTATTAGATTGGAATTGGTTTGAAATTGAATTTGATTGGATTGGATCCTGAACCAAGGATAATGATTGGATTAGGATTTGGATTGAATTGGATTTTGATTGGATTTTTATTGGATATGGATTGGATTTAGAATGTATGTCGATTGGATTTGGTTTAGATCTTGATTGAATTTTTATCAATCCAATTGGGATTGGAAATTTCATCAATGCCTCTCAAAGATGATTGAAATTGGGTTCCATAGCACTTTTTTTTTCAAAATTTTGTGAGCGCAATTTCGAGAAAAATTAACATATTTATATCATAAATTTAAGAAAAAAGTTTGTCTTAACGTAATATTTTAGAACATAAAAAATAAAAAATAGTTCGTTTTAAACACCTTTGATGCAAGATCTATTCATAATCTTTGTACTGGGCTCATAATATATGAAATCAGATGTAAAACGGCAAAAATACGGCTTAAAATTGTTGCATATATTTTTCAGGAGTAATCTCAAACTTTTGGCCGGGAGTGTATAATCCAAATGTGATTTGCTTTTGATTTCTCTTTCTTTTCCATATCCTCCATATTCTTCTTCTTATTGGCATTACATCCCCCACTGGGACATTGCTGTCTCGCAGTGTTCATTTAGCACATCCATAGTTATCAACTGCGTGGTTTCTAAGCCAAGTTACCATTTCTGCATTCGTATTGATGATACTTTTTTGCCCAGGGATATCGAGACAATTTCCATTCAAAAAATTGCCTAGACCGGCACCGGGAATCGAACTCAGCCTCCCTCAACATGGTTTCGATTTGAACCTGCGCGTCTTACCGCTAGGCTAAGGAGGGCCTCATCCTCCATATTATAAGTAAATAATATTGTTGTTAAGAAGACTTCATCGTAGTCATTTTCCTACGTTATCCTCCTATTATAGAAAACCTTATAGGAATAATTCCGTTACAAAGTCTAGGAATCTTGTCGCTTTAAAGTTTGAGAGCCATCCCGATTAAAAGCTTAAAACCGTTTTAAATACAAAATCACATTGTTGTCCATATACGTAAGATAAAAGATATTGCAGTATCCAATCCACGATTCCACTCTCCATACATACCATCGCTTGATCCTCACAACACGAGTCTTCATGGAGAACCAGCGATCAACTTGTCCTCTCACTGCAATGGAGCGAATGTTCAATGAACTCAACTTGAACCCCTTTTCGTCTGCTTCAATGACGGGTCATCATCTCCCCGCGATGATGACGGCCCCGCCAAATATCCACACACAAACAATAATAAACGCGAACGCGTTGATCACCCTGACTGCGTCGTAAACGATCGCGTTTGTCAAAACATAAAAGCAAACCGCTCGTTCGTTCGACGCCCCGTTAAACGGTAGCAGCTGGTTGATGCCATGCACCGTAGTGGGTAGTTAGTGGCTACTCAGTGCTCAAGAGCGCCAATTCCGCTGGCCTTCACACAATGCACTTTGCGCCATTCCGCGTCTCGTCCACATCCGTCCGAACCTGTGTCGGTGTGTCACTCGAGCTGAGACCATTGATCCATTCAGCACACAGCCCGTTGAACCGGACCACCGCCGTCATGTTGGGCGATCGTTCTCCGGGATCGAGCTTTCATGCCGTGTAATATTATGTGCTCGGTTGCTCGCGTTATCACTCATCGCCCATCACACTCCCGAGCCCGACCATGCCATCAACTTCAATCTCCAATGTTTTGCGCACATGTGGCTGTCATCGTGGGGCATCGCGCTGCCCCATACTAATGAACTGGACTGAACCGGACCGGAATACGGTTCGGACGTTAGCTGGAGCGCGGAAAAATCCCCTCGGTCGCTGGGAGATCTGCACTAAAGCCAACGTTGCCGGCGGCGGGCAATCAGCGCACCGCTCCGCCGAGAGCAACGCACAATTGCCGAAGACAAAAGAAAAACCTTGAACTGGCAGTGACCTGAAATGACTTGACTTCCTTTCGGAGAAGCGTCGAATTATTTTTTATTATTATTTTATTTCGCTTTTTTTCACTCGGTCTTTCTCTCATCTCGAGTTCTTTACTCTTTCCTTCGGTTCGGTGGTTCGCCGCAGCGTTGTTCAGGCGGCCGGTTTATCTTTGTGTGGTGAACTGCGTCTGTTCTGTTCTCCGTGGCGCTGCCGGTCGTTGTTGCACGTTTTGTTCTGGTCTGCGTCCTCCTATTCTATATGTACGTCACTTGGTCTTGTTCAGCATAATTAATTTAGGCATGCGGAGAGTCACATTTTATTACCGTTTTGTTGAATTTACATTCAACACATGTTCAAAGTAATGCACATCCCGAACAGCTTCTACATAAGGTTAAAGCGCTAAATGAACTCTGTCCGGAAGTGTTTAATGATCTTTAATGCCATTCTGAGCATAATTGTCTCATGTGATTTTTCTATGGCGCCTGTCCAACAGAGCAAGTGGTCCGTTGAATTATCGGATTCTGTAGCTTCCGGATTGGATTATCGGATCGAAGCATATAAATGGCATGTAAAAAATGAATTACATGGGACAAATATGCGTAGAATGGAGCTTCAGCTAGTATTAGTTCTTATGAAGTGATGAAGGTCAATGGCATTGTTAGGTGAGGTTAATTACAATGACGTAAGTTTTCGAAAAGAACATTTTATGCGAAGTAAATTTCAGTCACAGAAAAATAGACAAAAAACTCAATCGTTCTTCCATTCGACGTCGTAGCGTGCAGTTCCCGACCAGTAGATGGTAACAGATTTATATTAGAACTTGTTTTTTGTTACAGCATATTATTTATTACAGCTTTTTTACAGCTGTACCATTAGTAGTTAAAATAACAAAAAAATGTAACAAAAGTTCTTCTAGTTTTAACAAAAACATTACAAAATATGTTTCTAATGGAACAAAACTATAACTCTATGTGTTACATGGAAAGCGATGAAAATCCGACCAATTAGTCATAACCAAATTTTTTTATCACAATTATGTCAATATGTGTTACAAATAACAATATCTGCAATAATTTTGTTGTAAATTCTCTGTTTCAGATGAAGAAACCAAAATTCCATGATTGTCATAACATGATTATAACATAATGTGATATAAATATTACGAATAGCAATACTTGTAGAACGACACGTGTTAATTTTGTTCTTTTTAATAACCTGCCTGGATACCTGGTTGGCTATAGCGTCGATGCACGTATGTCTGACGTATTGTAAAGCTCCATAATCGTCTGTCGTGAAATTTTCCGTATTTTATACAATTCACAATATTCTCTTTTTTATACTTGATACAGCTCATGACTCATGCGTTTGCGCCACACACAATTTTTGTTTCCCCAGGTATTGTACGCAGCACTTTTCACTCGAAAACCCAAGCTCTCTGGTCCGCCTCTTTTAACGTCCATGCTTCATGTCCATAAAGTGCCACTGGTAGAATCAGAGTTTCGTATAGAGCAAATTTTGTTTCCGTCTGCATGTTTTGGGACCTAAGCTGGTTACGTAATCTTCAAAAGGCCCTATGCGCAGCAGCAATACGTCGCACTTCACGAGAAATGCCATTGTCACATGTCACAAGCGTTCCAAGGTAAACAAATTCTTCAACAACTTCAAACACATCCCCACCAAGCACTACCTCTGCACCAACACCACTAGGTCTTTCGCTATCTCTACCTGCCACCATGCACTTTGTCTTGGTAGAGCTAATGGTTAAACCTATCCTCGCCGTCTCCCTCTTCAGTAGGACAAAACTCTCCACTACTGCTCTGCGATCGATTCCAATAAGGTCGATGTCGTCCGCAAAGCCCAGGAGCATATGCGATTGTGTGATGATAGTGCCGTTCCTCTGCACGCCAGATCTCCTAATAGCGCCTAATAGAGTGCAACGTTGAACAATGATTCCGAAAGTGCGTAACCCTGCTTCAATCCGTCTAAGGTCACAAACGAAGTTGACACTTCAGCTGCAATCTGAATACTTGATTTCGAGCAATCCAGCGTTGCACGTATCAGTCTAATCAATTTCGCCGGAAAACCATGTTTGGACGTTATCTGCTACAGCTCATTTCTTTTCACTGAATCATACGCTGCTTTGAAACCAATGAACAGATGGTGAGTCTGCAAGTTGTTCTCACGGAAAATATCAAGGATCATCCGCAGGCTAAACATCTGAATTGTCGTTGATCGGCCCTCACGGAAACCTGCCTGATATTCGCAAACAAAGGACTCCTCAGTCTATTAAACACGATACGTGACAGGATGTTGTACGCCGAGTTCAGAAGGGTGATCCCTCTGTAATTGGTACACTCTACTCTGTGCCCTTCCTTATAGATTGGGCATTTGATGCCATCCAACCAACTGGCAGACAGTTCTTCATCCTCCCATATTTTCTGGATAATATGGTGGATTGATTGATGCAGCTGCGAACTGCCGTGTTTGAGAAGCACAACTGGGATCACGTCCTTTCCAACAGCTTTATTGGTTTTCAGGTGGTCTAAAGCCTTCTTTACCTCGTCCAGCGTTGGTGGTTCCACAGCTTTTCCGTCGCCGACTATGTCTGTTGTGCTCCCTAATACACCTTGATTTTCACCGTTCAATAAATCTTCGAAGTGCTCCTTCCACCTGGCTGCCACCATAGTCTTATCTGTCTGCAAATTCCCCTCTCGGTCATTGCACGTGGCGGGCACTGGCGCATTCTTATGACGCGCGCCGACGACAGTTGCGTAGAACCTCCGCATATCGTTTTTATCCATGTTCTCCTGCGCTTCAGCTATCACACTCTCTTTGTGTAGCCTTTTTTTTGGGGTGGATTTGTTTCTCTTCTGCCCTTGCTATGCTGTACCGCTCTCTGTTGGAACGGGTACGAGCCACTAGCATTCGACTCCTAGCAACATTTTTCTCGTCCGTCACTGACTGTCACTCCTCATCAAACCAACCATTTCGTTGGCGTCGCTGTGCAGTGCCTAACACTTCTTGCGCTGTTGTAGTCACAGCTCCGTGGATATTTTCCACAGTCTTTTGATGTTGCCAGATCCGGAGGCATCTCCTCTCTGCTCGTCCGACTTCTGGTGGTACTGTTCAGCAACTCCTTCAACTGACAAGCGTTGGATATTGAAACACATCCTTCTGTTGTTTCGTGAATTTTTTGTTGCTGGAACGTCGCGTCGTCAATGTTCAGACCTCTGAAAGACCTTACATCCATTACATTCGAGAAATGTCGTTCGTCGATCAGTACGTGGTCTATCTGTGAGCAAGTGTCTCCACTCGGATATTGCCAGGTGTGTTTGCGGATATTCTTACGTGCGTAGTAGGTACTGCTTATTGCCATCCCTCTAGCAGCAGCAAAGGTTACAAGTCGCAGACCATTATCGTTGATGGCGGAATGAAGGCTTTCCGTACCAAAAACAGGGCGAAAGAAACTTTCTATTTCGATCTGCGCATTTGCATCCCCGATGTTAATTTTTACATCGTGTGTTGGGCACACTCCGTAGACCTTATCAAGGCTCTCATAGAACTCATCCTTCACGTCATTAGGCTTATCGTTTGTTGGGGCATAAATGCGTTGGGACATAAACGACATAAATAAACATAAAGGCTATAGTTGAAGAATTTGCCCTTCATTCTCAACACGCAAATGCGGTCACTTATCGGCTTCCACCGGATAACACGCTTCATCTGCTTCCCGATCACCATGAAACCAACTCCTCGTTCTGCTTTGTCAACGCCACTATAGTAGATGTGGTACTTGAATGAAGTGTGCGCTATGGGATCCACCGCCCGGAATTCACGTTCTCCAGTTCTGGACCACCGTATTTCCTGGATTCCTGCCACGCTCACGCCGACCTTTTGCAGGTCACGAGCCAGGTGCCCAACACGTGCGGGTTCATTCAAAGGCTCGGAAGCCTCCTTTAAAGAGGCTCGGAAGCCTCCTTTCAAGAGGCTCGGAAGCCTCCTTTCAAGAGGCCTCGGAAGCCTCCTTTCAAGAGGCTCGGAAGCCTCCTTTCAAGAGGCTCCAGCCTCCTTTCAAGAGGCCCGAAGCCTCCTTTCAAAGAGGCTCTGGAAGCCTCCTTTCAAGAGGCCTCAGAAGCCTCCTTTCAAGAGGCCTCAGCCTCCTTTCAAGAGGCCCAGCCTCCAGAGAGCTCCTGGAAGCCTCCTTTCAAGAGGCCTGGAAGCCTCCTTTCAAGAGGCTCAGAAGCCTCCTTTCAAGAGGCTCAGGCCTCCTTTCAAGAGGCTCGGAAGCCTCCTTTCAAGAGGCCTCAGAAGCCTTTTCCATGAGGCCTGGAAGCCTCCTTTCAAGAGGCTCTCAAGCCTCCTTTCAAGAGGCCTCAGAAGCCTCCTTTCAAGAGGCCTCAAGCCTCTTTCAAGAGGCCCGGAAGCCTTCTTTCAAGAGGCCTCGGAAGCCTCCTTCAAGAGGCCTGAAGCCTTTTTCATGAGGCTCAGAGCCTCCTTTCAAGAGACTCAAAGCCTCCTTCAAGAGGCTCAGGAAGCTCCTTCAAGAGGCTCAGAAGCCTCCTTTCAAGAGGCTCAGAAGCCTCCTTTCAAGAGGCCTCCAGGCCTCCTTTCAAGAGGCCTCAGAGCCTCCCTTTCAAGAGGCTCGGAAGCCTCCTTTCAAGAGGGCTCAGAAGCCTCCTTTCAAGAGGCTCAAGCCTCCTTTCAAGAGGCTCAGAAGCCTCCTTTCAAGAGGCTCAGAAGCCTCCTTTCAAGAGGCTCAGAGCCTCCTTCAAGAGGCTCAGGAAAACCCAACAAAATAGGCCTGGCCTCCTTCAAGAGGCCTCAGCCTCCCTTCAAGAGGGCCTCAAGCCTCCTTTCAAGAGGCTCAAGCCTCCTTTCAAGAGGCTCAGAAGCCTCCTTCAAGAGAGGCCCGGAAGCCTCCTTTTACAGAGCTGGAAAGCCTCCTTTCAGAGGCTCAGGAAGCCTCCTTCAAGAGGCTCAGAGCCTCCTTCAAGAGGGCTCAAGCCTCCCTTTCAAGAGGCTCAGAAGCCTCCTTTCAAGAGGCCTGGAAGCCTCCTTTCAAGAGGCTCAGAAGCCTCCTTTCAAGAGGCTCAGGCCTCCTTTCAAGAGGCTCAGAAGCCTCCTTTCAAGAGGCTCAGAAGCCTCCCCAGAGGCTCAGAGCCTCCTTTCAAGAGGCTCAGAAGCCTCCTTTCAAGAGGCTCAGAGCCTTCTTTCAAGAGGCTCAGAAGCCTCCTTCAAGAGGCCTCGAAGCCTCCTTTCAAGAGGCTCGGAAGCCTTCTTTCAAGAGGCTCGGAAGCCTCCTTTCAAGAGGCTCGGAAGCCTCCTTTCAAGAGGCTCGGAAGCCTCCTTTCAAGAGGCTCGGAAGCCTCCTTTCAAAAAGCTCGGAAGTTTCCTTTCAAAAGGCCCGGAAGCCGCCTTTCAAAAAGCTAGGAAGTTTCCTTTCAAATGGTTCGGAAGCCTCCCAAGAGGCCCGAAAGGCTCCTTTCAAGAGGCCCGAAGGGCTCCTAACAAAACGCCTGTGAGCTTACTTTCAAAAGGCCCAAAGATACTCGGAAACATTCTTTTATGAGGCTCATAAGCCTTCTTTCAACAGGCTTGGATGACTTCTTTCAAGATGTTCGGAAGGCTTCTTTCAAGAGGCTCAACCTCAAGTGATTCGAAAGTCTTCTTTCAAGAGGCTCTGAAGTCTCCTCTCAAATGGCTCGGAATTCTTCTTACAATAGGCTTTGAAGCGATCCTTCAAGATGCTCAAAGGCCTCTTTTTAAGTGGCTCGAAAGCCGCTATTCAAGAGGATCGGATGCCTTCTTTCAAAGGGCTCGGAAGCCTCCATTCAAGAGGCTTGGAAGGGTCCAATAGTAATGAAAGTCCTGTAGAAAGCTTGATCTATAAACGGAGTAATGAAAATTTTAGCCAACTTTTTAGAGAACCATAAATCCCGTTAGGTTTCAGGTCCATTTTTCATATATGTTATGAGTTACGCTTTTTTTTTTCATTTACAGCAAAAAAGAGGGGTACCTCAATTAATGAAGGGGTTTGAAGGGGTACCTCTCAAAAGAAAAGTTTGGGAACCGCTGCTGTAGAGTCTTCGGTTGCGCTACCTACATCGCGTTGAAGGGCTGCCTTCTCGATGCTTACACGATGCAGCATGATGTGCACAGTTTTGCTTAGAGTCCCTCGCTGGCACTCGGATGATCAGCCGCCCCTAACATGAGGAACAGACGCTCGATCAGATTTGCACATCCGGATTGGAGCAAATCCCCCCTTCCCTATCAGCATACGACCATAGTTCCCGCCGGGGTTGGTTACCCGATCTTCCCTAAGGTTGCTCGTATCCCGGCCAGCTCCACGAGGAGTTAGGGATAGGAGTTGCTGGGTAAGAGGCTAAGGACCGCGAAATGGGGTCTATTTTATTCCTGCGGGTACGCGAAGTACCAATGGTACGCTTTACCCAGCATTTGCCGTGCCATGTCTTATTATCACATAGATATTCTTGGACATATTCTCAGCTTTGGACATTTTGTTTCTAGAGATATTTTCTGATGCATTCGAGGATAATGTACTCCAGAACAGTTTGGTCGACCTGGCTACCCCCTGGTTGTTACGGACTCCGCCAGCGTTTTAGTTGCGCTCACCTCGACAATCAATAAACATTTATTTATCCAAGCCATCCAAGCTGCACTCGACAGCAACACCACTCTAATGTGAGTCCCAGAGCATAGAGGGATCCGTAGAAACGATGAGGTCGACATCACCGAGAACTCGGATGATGTGGCCCCTTCTTCAGGTGGGAGGTCCCAGCAGCGGATGCAAAACTCTGGGTACAACACGAGGTCGCCGTAGCCTGGGCCTTCGAGTGGTTCCAGCAGAGGACGATCGGTTGAATGGTTAAAGACACCGCAGGTAGTCCAGTCACGCCTTCGTACGGGGCACACTAACCTCCACCCATAACCACCGAACACGTGAGGAATGTAACTGCCATTTCTCTGTTAATCACTTGTTTAACTTATGCCCTCTTTTCCACGGTGCCCGTGTGAAAAACGATATCTCCCATGTCTCAACCGTTCTTCGCAACAACCCGGTTGACGGTAGGAACAACTTCAAACTTTTATCAAAAGATAGTATTTTCGAAATTGTTATCAATAATCCAACATATCAGTCGTTAAATTGTTTAAAAAAATATTGGAAACCAATAATATTACAAGCCCCCTTAGCAAACAGAGTGGAATGAATTTACACTTGGGCGCATATTGACCATGTTTCCCCTATTTTGATTATCATTTGTGGGTCATATAATCAACATCGTTCATTAGAGATAGAAATACATTATTTTAGAACAAAATTGTTTCTTGTAATAGTGTTGGTTTCTAATTATTATTTCCTAATGATAATAATTTCGAACATACTATTTTTTGCTGAAATCACCTTTAAATTAAGAGGATTGTATTAGGACAAGCCTCCTGGAATCCAAATTTAAATCTATTCGTGTTTTCATACCACTCAATAAGGAAGCAATGCACAACTGTCGTCCTTTTATATCAGCTTTGCTGCGTCCATATATTTTACATTACTTATGCCATATATACTGCGTCGCAGTATGCGTGACACCTCCCCCTACCTCAACTACAAACACTGATTCGCAAGGGTTTCAAATTATGCAAAGTGTTCTTCTTCTTTTTATTGACATTACATCCCCCCCTAGGATATTGTCGCAATTTATTGTTCATTTAGCATTTGCAATGAATAACTGATATCATGCAGCTAAAAGGCTAACAGACTATCATGATGCCCAGAGAAGTTCCAACACGACAATCGAATCCAGCCACCTTTCCACGTGGTCTACTTTTGTTGACGTGCTTCTTACTGAACTGATAAAGAATGCCTAAATCCTTTTATATTTATCATTTATTTTACATTACTGGGATGAACTTTTATTACAATTTATAGACGTTATTCAAAATGTGAATAAATGAATGCTAATGTCTGGTACAAATATACAGGGATCCCCAGGGATCCCTATTCCTTATAAGACTAAAAAAAGCTTTGATGGTAGTTGAAATAATAAAAAACGCTCACCTACTAGAACTGCTCATGATCCTCATCGTCATCAACGAGCTTTTGGTGGGTGAATTTGATCCAATCGAAATGGAAAGTTTGTCTTTTCCGCTTCAATATTTCAAGACAAGACAAGGCCAGTAACAACGTCAGTCAGAACATTCGCGAGCACTGCAGCCACTATCAGGTTAACAAATGGTCCTTCGAATTTCACAGTTGATTAAGCAAATCGTCTGGCATATCATAATGCAATTTCATTCTCGGCGGTCGGTTTCCATTCCCCGGCTGGCTGCTGCAGACCGAAATCGAATTTTAATAGGTAAAGTGTGCACCGCATTAGCACATCGGTTTGGTACATATGCGAAACTTGAAACTTGGAAAAATGCTACTCCGCTGTTGGGCTGCAGGAAACCAGCTGTTGCTAATTCCGTCTCTAATGAAACCAGAGTTTTTGTGACTATGCAACACCGCCACCGTCGTCAGTCAGTTAGCCCGCCCCCGCGCTTTTTTGCATTATTATTGATACACAGGGCGTTGTAGAATAGTTATACGGTTTGGGTTTTGTCCGAGCCGAACCGTTGTTGTCGAAATCTATGATTAGATAGTTTCTATACCGGCCAGGGCAAGGTACTGGTACTACCGAGTGCCGGCACTGCACACGGAATATTTGTTTATTTGAGCAGCACGCGGTGCGCCAATCGAACGGCGTTATTGATTTTCTGTTTGCGCTGTTGTTTGGCGTTAAATTGACTACCTGACCGCGGCTCTCGTTTGACTGGAACGGTGCATAGTGGCTGGCGATTGGTCACAAGGTGGATGAAATCAGAAGGAAATCAATGTGAGATTGACAAAATAATACCAAAGTCTGAAGGACCTACGTTGCAAGGCCTGTGTTTGGCACTTTGGCCTAGCTCTGTTGCTGCCCGCTGTCATCTACTTCGTCCTGGTAGATTCAATGGTCAATTTCATCATTTTCGTCTCTTTTTCAGTAGGACTCCCCTGTGATCGATTCCTATGATGTCGATATCGCATTAGCATTCATGTTATAAAAAATGTCGGTCCAGTCATTTTGTTTGCGTTGCTTTGAATCTGATGATAAAATGATCAGTTTAAAAGTTTTACTCTCGTACATTACTTAGAATTATCCACCAGGTAAATATTCAATTTGTCATCTCCCGGGTAGAAGAAAATAGCAAAAGAATAACAAGTTTTACCATTAATATATGAATAACAGAATAGCAAAATCTGATGTTAGTTTGTTTGATATAGTTGCTAAAATAACTAAAATAATAGCAAAAATTGATCGAGCGAATAGCTAAAAAATAACTCATTTTGCTATTATAAGAGCAAACCAATAGCAAAATATTCATAGAAAGGAAAATATCAAAAACAGTTATTATTGATATGTTGAAAATGCAAATGATAAATGAATAACAAACTTTGTTATGATTGCAAAATGTGTTCTTCATTTTTGTTGTTCTGCTCTTCCTTACAATAACATATAAATAGCAAATTTTACTATTACAACAAAATTTGTTGTTAATATGCTATTTTATGTTATTCATGAATAACATAAGAATAGCAAAATCTGATATCACAGCAAAATTTGTTATTATAGTGTTATTTGTTTGTTATTCACCTCTACCCGGGCTGTCACATCTTGGCTAATATTCGACGAAGAAAGATTCGTTAAATGTTCATTATTTTGTACGTCAAATTTAGAAAAAAAAAGTAGAACAAAGAATATAAGACAGAGCCTTAAACTTGTAGAGCTCCGACTACTGTGCTGCATGTGGCACTGCTGTTCGATATTGGAGCTCGATTGCAATCAACTGCTCGGGGATATCCATTTCCTATAGCGCAGTGAAGGTGATTTCCCAACATTACAGAACTGGCAAACATTCCAATCAACTGGTTTCGGGGGTGGACGAAGGCTGGCTACTTGAATTTCGAGTCATTTATTCTTTTGTACGCCGATCCAACTGAAATAATATTGTTCTAATAACTAATTAAAATAATTGATACTGCCGAGTTTGATCCAACAAAGACAACGCTCCGGTAAAGTTATGGCCTGTCCTAAAAGTAATCGTTAATGTTCCTCCATAAACACCGCTCCCTGGTTAAGCTGCAGTTTATCGCCTTATGACAAACCTTTTGCTGCTGCTCCGAATCAACCCGGAAATCGTGCAAAGTAACGGCACAAGAATAGCGCACTAATTGTGAAAAAGGAGCTTCCATGGAACCATTCTACAAAGTATACCGTTCGTTGCATACCACACAGCACAACATTGGTACGTTCATATAAATTTGCTTATGATTTATTGTGGTACGTAAAAATTACTCCATTCACAATTTGCGCCATTATTGCCGAACGGCGCTCCCCGCGAAACTGTATAACTTTTGCAGTGTTCGGTACGACGACGACGCGACGCAGCAGTCACTCAGCCGGGGCCAATCCTGGGCAGATTTATGAACTCTGGTGAAAAAGGCGACTGCTTGCTTCTTGAATGGTTTTATTTTCGAGTGAGAGCAGTAAAACTCCTCCGGTGCAGAATACGGAAAATGCACTGAATGTAGAACTTTTATGCATTGTTTGTTTGCCTTCGCCCGTCCGCTCCCGGTATGGTTATTGCGCGAAAATTGAATCAGCGACGCGGAGAACGACGATGAGGGTTTGAAGTTTTACAATTGCGTGCTAAAATGGTCCCAATGGAATGATCATAGTTTCATGGTAATGGAGTTCTGTTGTAGTTTCAGCGTTTTAATAATTAGTGATTCTGCAGAAGAATGGTTCAGGTTTTGCAACAGTTTATTGCGTTCACTTTCCCAATATAGCTTTGCAAATTTATGCACGTAAACTAAGAGTAACCAAAAGGCAAGGTAATCTGTTGCTTGATTTAGTCAAATTTCTACATGAAAATTGATAAAAAATCAGTTGAAATTTCAGGGGAGGGGAGATACAGCTTAATACCCATAGGAAATTCAGCTTGTTTATACAGAAAACATAAATTTTCTCGGAAAATTCAATTGAATTGACACGTAAAATAAAGGGAGTTTTCCAAGGAGGATTTAGTTGAATGTCTAAGGGACTAACAAGTATACATTTGCATTGGAAATTCCGTTGAAAGTCAACGTGAAATTTGGTTGACTTATCACGGTAAATTCAGTTGATTTTCTAGGAGAAAATCATAATTCAGATGATATTCCATGAGAAAATCAGTTGAATTTCCTGTAGAGAATTTAGTTGGATTTCTACGGGAAAATATATTTTTTTAATCTTTAAATTTAATTTCCTAAAATAACCCAGGTTTTGGAGGGAGATTGTAAAAAATATACCAATTTTCTTATTTCCTCTCAAATAATAAGCGGTGCCAATCTACTCACAACTGAACCAAAAACTGCGAATAAAGAATTTTCAAAAAGCTTGCGAAATTGTACAGAGAACCAAATGAATACGGCTTTGGGTTTGCAATCCATCTCTCTCTCTCTTTCTTCTTCTATATTCTTTCAGATTCCTGCTTCCTTGTTCTTTCTTTTGTCTTCCGTTTTACTTCTTCCTGCTTCCTTCTTCAATTTTTTTGTCATGCTTCTTTTTTCAACCATCTTTTTTTTCTTTATCCATATTCCTTTTTATTCTTTTTTCTTCTTTTCTTTCTTTCTTCTTATTTGATCCTTCTCCCTTCGTCCTTCTTTCCTTTACCTTTTTCCTTCTTACTTCTTTTTTTAGTTTTTCTTCTTCCTTCATTCTGTTACACTTTTCAGCACCCAATTCAAACTTCTAATCACTTCTCAAGTATCGCTTCTAACTTCCCAATCATCATCTCTTATTTCTCACCTATCGCTTCTTATTTCTTGCCATCCACTTTGCACCACTTATTTAAAAGAGCATGCTTCTTATTACTCACTCCTCACCTCGAACATCTCTCACTACTTCAAATATTTCACTTATCACTTCACACATTTAATGAAGAAATTCTAATTATTCGCCAAATGGATAAAATTTCAAATATTTTACCTTCCACACAGTAAACTTGATTAGGTAGGAACACGTTTAGATGCGTGAATCGAGAAAAAGAGGAAGTTCAATGTTATCGCATTTGGACGTCAGGCACAGGGCTTTTTACCTCATCACAAAATAAAGCAGATTATCCTTAGCATTGTGGTATTGAAAACCATGACTTGCTCTACATCTAAGGGTCAAAAAATCCACGAACTTAAATTCCCAGATCTAAAAATCCAGAAATTCTATAATCTAAACATTGAAGAATATTTAAGTTCCAAAACAAACAAAAAATAACATTTATTATATTTATATTTAATTATATTTAAAACTTTAAAAATCTTTAAATTCTTAAAATTAAAAAGCTACATATAAAAAATCAAAAAGTTTATCAATTTAAATATTTTAAAGTTTAAAAATCTGGAATCTAAGAAATTTAAAATATTCAAATTGTATAAATCTTGAAATCTAAAAATGTAAACAAAAATAGGGTTTTCGATTTTTCTGACTAGTGAAATTTAAACTGATTCCGAGACTATGTACCGTGAAAATAATGAGCAGACAGTGAAAGTTAGACAAAACATAAGACAAAAAAAGAACAAATTATTCTTCTCCTGAAGATAAATTCATCCTTCTTTTGCATTTTGAAGCACGTGTTCACTCGAAATAGTAGTAGACGGCTCTTTCTTTTGAAGGACGCATTTTTCTAGTGTAGGACAAGAGCATTAGATTGCACCAATTGTCCATTTGGCCGAATTACGTTTGGTCTAACGCTGTTTGGTCGAATGCCATCAATATTTTTGCTTAGAGCTATTAGGAGTAACAAGTTGGAATTGGCCCTCTTTAGCCTAGCCCATGCTGCGGGTAGCTGGGTTCGATTCCCGGGACCGGTCTAGGCAATTTTCGGTTTGGAAATTGTCTAATTTTTCCCTGGACATAAAAGTAAAAGTCATATACGAATGCAAGAATGGTAACTTGTCTTAGAAACCTCGTGGTTAATAACTGTGGAAGTGCTGAATGAATACTAAGCAGCGAGGTGGCAATAATAAGAAGAAGATTAGAAGAAGAAGTGGGAAGGAGGAATGAGAAGTGAAGAGAAGGAAAACAGCTGAAATGAAAAAAATAATGAAGGTGATATAAAAAAGGAAGAAAGAAGAAGAAAAAAAGATAGAAGATCGAGTGAGAAGAAAATAACAAGGTAGAACAAAATAGAAAGAAAGCTGGGAGATCGAGTGAGAAGAAAAGAGGATGGTTGAACAAAATAGAACAAAGAAAAAGGAGAAAGAAAGATAAAAATGGTAAGAAATAATGATGATGATTAAATGATAGCTCGTTGGTATAACTGTGTTGTTGGAGAAAGGCAAAAAAAGAAAGTTGATAACGGAAAACGGATGAATCAAAGAAGGAAGAAGAAGGATAAAGCAAGGAAGAAGAAGGTGAAACAAAAGAAAGAAGGAAGAAAAGAATAAAATCTTCTCACTTAATTTCCCTCTTCCATTCTTCATGTTTCCTTTTCTTCTAACATTTTTTTCTTCTTTTGTGCTTCTTCTTTATATCTTCTATCTTCTGCTTTCTTGTCCCTTTTTTTCTTTTTTTTTTTCTATCTTAAAATCTATCTTAAATCTATCTATCTTAAAATCTATAATATCAATATAACATGAATCATTGCAAATGATTACTGTGATATAGGGTTTCTTACCCCATTCCCGGCCTAACATGCATACGACTGCATAATTTAATTGATATTTATGACAGGAAGCAACTTTTCCTAAATTTCGTGGGCCGTGCAATACTGCAATTCTGTTTAAAAATAGCTTTTCTTGGTAAACATCGTTTTTATTTGATTTAAATTAACGAGGTCCAGCACTTATTTCAGTCCTAGCGATTTCGTTTCCGGCCCACTTCCAAACCAGTTCCCAGCCTAAGCAAAATTTCGCTCAATCTCTCAACATCTTACTCTCATTCTTTCTTAGGGCGGTAGAAATGCGACGTAAACACAAATATGCCCGTTCAACGCCGACATGATGCCAGATGGTATTATTTATAATAATTTTTATTTGGTTGAAAAGATATATTCACTCATCCAAATTACTTCCAAACGCTCAAAAACTATATTTTTTTCACTTTTTGAAATCGAGAGAATTATAAATAACATGATAGCGTCAACGTATTAGATAGTTTTCTTATGAACGTTGAATGATTTTTTTCATACTAAAAAAGACTCCTGGCCTTTTGGCAGCACGGTGCGGCTAGAAGTTCTTATGCCGAGGTGAATTATTGTTCGGTTTGAGGATAGATTTTAAAATGTATTGTAATATGTTTATACTAGTTCTATTGAAACGAACAAATAGAAAAGATTAAAGTGCGTGAGTTTAGAATCATTGTGTGGTGATTAACAGCTTCAAGCAATGATTGTATCAAGAACTGTGACGATTTTCAGGTAGGTGTTTATATGATGATACTGTTTTGTAAAAGTGGAAAGACTCACTCAGTGGTGTAGCAACGAAGAGCGAATGTTCGGAATCTACATTTTTATTTTCAATATTTTGATCAATTAGGAGTAAAATAAATGGTTGAAAAATATTGAGTATTGTGCGAAATAAATGGGAGACTTTTTTAAAATTATCAACCATAAACCTACGGCATCCAAAAAGTATAAATCCTTAGTTTTTTTGTGCAGTGAGCCAGGAATCGGGTCCATAGGCCCAAGTAGTGATTTACCCTAGTCTTAACCCACTCTTTATCATCTCACTCCTCATATCTAAAGAAATTACATATTGTAAACGTTCAAACTCCCTAATAAATCTAAACGCAGGATCGTGCATCAGGTAGTTACTATTGCGTAGTGCTAAATACTCTCCGTTGTCGTAGATTAGTCTCGTTCTGGTTCAGCTGAATTTTCCTTCGGAGGTGTCGACTCTCGGTACGATCTGTCATGATATTAGTGAAGAACACAATATCTGCTATCTTGTGACGGGTAATAAATACATATCCAGATTGACCAAGCCACAGAGGTCTTGATAGCAGACCTTCCTGCACAATCCGGTTAATATGCTCGTTGAACATGAGAGCACGACCAAGAGTCACTCCAAGATGACGGAGGGTTTCCACTCTTGGCAGAGCTGCCTGCTGGTAGTGGTACCCGAAAATTAGCGACTGTTTTTTCCTTGTGAACGTCATCACAGAACTTTTGGCAGCTTTGATACTGAGCACATTCTCTCTGTAAAACCTTCCAAAATGTTGAAGAATGTAGAAGTACAGAATCTTGTACACATTTGATTGCCCTAAATATTTTTACATCGTCGGCGTAGATCAAAACGAAAGAATGTGTCACATAGTTTGGCAAGTCGTTCATCACAATCACAAACAGATGTGGCCCTAGATGACTTCCCTGTGAGACACCTGAGTTGACATTGAACGTCGACGACTCGTTCTTGGTTATTCTGTCTTCCTTTATTCTTCCTACATAATTTTTCCTCCTTCCCTTTTCCTCTTCCTTCTTACTTTGTCCTTCTTTACACCCTTTAATTTTCCCTTTGTTTTCTTTCTTCATTCTTTTTTCTTTCTTCTTCCTTTTTCTATCTTTCCCCTTTTGTTTTCTAGTTCCTTTTTTCTTCTACCTTTTTGCCTTTCTCGTACACCAAGGTGCAATGAAAAGGCTATATATTCACTTCCAAGACGATTTTGTGATATTAGAACCGGAGACCCATTGTGTTATATACCAATCGCGACTCAGTTCGACGAATTGACATAATGTCTGTCTGTATGAGTGTGTGCGTGTGTGTATGTATGTGCGCAAAATAAAATCCACTCATCTTTTAGGTACTTATCTTGATTCGATTTGTTTGTAATAAGTTGCATTCGTCGCAGAATCCTGTCCCATTGTTTCCTATTGAAAATTGGCCAGATTTGACTATGGGCTCGGAAGTTATGGTCAAAATACTATTTTTTTATTTGCACGAGAAAGGCACCATCACTGCTAGGTGGATTAATCAGGGTTTTTCTTTTTATTCTTCTTTCTTCCTTCTTCTTCATCATGCTCTTTATTATAACACATTCTTCCTACTTATAGTCCTATCTATTTCTTTCTTTTTCGTGCTTTCTTCTCACAACTCGCCTCTTACTACTCACTTTTCAATTCTCACAGATAATCTAAAAAACATAACCTCTAATTTGGCTACAAATCGTCTTATGTGAGCTCTGTCTACTGCACGGTGTTGTGAATTATTTTTACTCCACGTTCTCATATTTCAAATTGCCTACTTAAAACCTCAGCTGCGAGCTTCAATCAAACATTACTAGTCTGAACTAAAATTTTCCAGGGAAACGAGTGGAAGAGTTATTTGTGTCCACCCGACCGACTTTGAAAACTAAAATATTGCTCATTTTACCCCACGTTATATTATTTCTCAATTTTTAACCAATAGGCTAAGAATTTCCGTAAGGTGTAACAAATAAGAGGCATTGGGGTGAAAAGAAGTTTTGCTACTTCGTGCAGTGAACCTAACCACCTTTGCACTTTCCCCTAGAAAGTTGTACGATTTGTGTCAAAATTTCAGCGCCATGGCATCCTTAATTTTCCTCAAGGTGGGGACTGGTTGACTTCCATCGTCTGCTGAACTGACGTAGTAATCTCCTCCGCTGCATTGACTTTCACTGCCTGTATTTTTATCCCTGTACATTTCGGATCGCAGCACGAAGCCTTTGCGGGATACGTTGAGCTTCTGATAGAACTTATGTGTTTCTTGAGAACGGCACAGCTGTTCCATCTCCTCGCACTCCGCTTCTTCCAGGCGGCGTTTCTTCTCCTGGAAAAGGCGGGTCTGCTGACTCCGCTTCCGTTTATAACGTTCCACGTTCTACCGGGTATCTTTCTGCAGCGCGACCACCCGCGCTGCGTCCTTCTCTTCCAGAATCTGTCTGCACTCTTCGTCGAACCAATCGTTCCGCCGACTTCGTCCCATATACCCCACGTTGTTCTCTGTTGCGTCGTTAATGGCTGCTTTGACTGTATTCCAGCAGTCCTCAAGAGGAGCCCCATCGAGCTCATCCTCTTCCGGCAACGCTGCTTCGAGATACTGCGCGTATGCAGTGGCGACATCAGGTTGCTTCAGTCGCTCTAGGTCGTACCGCGGCGGTCGTCGGTACCGAACATTGTTGATGACGGATAGTTTTGGGCGCAGTTTAACCATCACCAGATAGGGGTCAGAGTCGATGTCCTGACGTCGATAATGTCGGAGAAGTGCCGTCCATCAATCAGAACGTGGTCGATTTGTGACTTTGTCTGCAGTGGTGATCTCCAGGTGTACCGATACGGGAGGCTGTGTTGGAAGTAGGTGCTGCGAATGGCCATATTCTTGGAGGCGGCGAAATCAATTACTCGTAGGCCGTTTTCGTTCGTCAGCCGGTGGGCGCTGAACTTCCCAATAGTCGGTGTAAACTCCTCCTCTTGGCCAACCTGAGCGTTCAAATCTCCTATGATGATTTTGACGTCGTGGCTTGGGCAGCTGTCGTACTCACGTTCCAGCTGCGCGTAGAATGCGTCCTTATCATCATCAGTGCTTCCGGAGTGTGGGCTATGGACGTTTATTATGATGAAGTTGAAGAACCGGCCTTTGATCCACAGCCTGCACATTCTCTCATTGATCGGCCACCACCTGACCACGCCTTTGCATATCGCCTATCACTATGAAAGCTGTTCACAGCTCGTGTGCGTTTCCGCAGCTCTGCTAGATGGTATGATTACCTCTAAACGTTCGCACCATTGACCCCTTCTAACAAACCTCCTGCAGCGCTACGATGCCTAATCCACAGTCTTTGAGCACATCGGCGAGTATGCGTGTGCTCCCGATGAAGTTGAGAGATGTGCAGTTCCACAAACCGAGATTCCAATCGCTAGTCGCCTTTCGTCGCAGTGGTCTTTGCCGATTGTTCCGGTCCGTACTCTCTTGTTAATTATTCGTTGCGTAAGTTTTTTTAAAAGATGGCTTGCAGGGCCTGCCACCATGCCTCTAAATTTCCTGATAGCCATGGCGCACAGTTTTCACGCTGGCACTCGGATGATCAGCCGCCCCTAACATGGAGAACAGACGCTGTTGTGAGCCGCTCCAAACAACAAGAACAAACGCTCAGTAGTATTTGCACCCTCGAAGAGGAGCAACCCCAACCCCCCTTCCTTGTCAGCATACGACCATAGTTCTCACCGGGGTTGGTTAACCGATCTTCCCTAAGGTTGCTCGGAGTTGCTAAGTAGTTTTCGAAAGGAAAGTGCTGCGTACCATCTATTGTGGGATGCAGATGGCAGACGGTATGTGGTTGAGACGAACGAACGAACCACGAGTTGCATCAGCTGTTGGGAAAACCATCCATCGTTCACACCGCGAAAATCGGAAGACTGCGGTGGGCCGGGCACGTAGCCAGAATGTCGGACAGTAACCCGGTGAAAATGGTTCTCGACAACGATCCGACGGGCATAAGAAGGCGAGGTGCGCAGCGGGCACGGGTGGAAGATGACTTGCGGACCCTCCGTAGACTGCGTGGTTGGCGACGTGTAGCCATGGACCGAGCCGAATGGGGAAGACTCTTATATACCGCACAGGCCACATCAGCCTTAGTCTGAATAAATAAAATAATAATCAATGTTATGTGTCATTAGTTTGTTCTTATCCATAGCATATCTCAATATTTAAATGATATTTCGGTGCAAATTTTCGATATTGTTCCCTGTTCTTCGATATTGTTCTTCTGTTTATGGCTTCTACCAGGGTATAGATCAAGGCACTTATTTTTCGATGCGAGTTGATCACATGTACTGATATTTTTAATTGGATTAAATTGTATTTTGAAAATATCTTAGTGATTTGCCGTATTTTATCTTACTCAAGTGTATCAACATATCGTAAGATAAAGCAGGTCGTTTTGTCATTCAAACTGGACCTTAATCACTTCCTGGCGCTCTCTTAGAATCTCCAGTATAGCATTAAATTTAGATTAATGTAGCAATTTCGATCCATCATAATCTTCATCATCGTTAAAATAATTCTACAATTGCCTTCAAGCTTAATCTGACATTTATTAGCAATGCAATCGTTCTAAAACACCTTTCAAATCCTTTATTACTTCATCATCAAAACAAAATAATAATAAAAAACCATCGTTCTCCACTCCAAGACTGCTTCATAACGGACCAATCCCGCGCCTTCTTCATCAAACAATCAATGAATTACGTTGGCAAAAACAAAAACCACTGCAACAAGGCTGAACCCGCGCGCGCAATCCAGCCCCACACAGCACCAGCAGCTCAACTTGTGCAGTGCCTTGCAGAGAACGGAAGCCTGGGATCGTATTTCGTGCAAGACGCAAATTTAAAACTAATTACTGCCCAAGGACATCCGACAGCGCAAGGCAACAAGGCAAACAGGCCAGCTAACTACTGGCACCAGCAGGAAGGCAGGCAATAAGCAGTCGCCCGTTGTTCGTGCATCCATTCATCCGCAAAAGTTGTCTGTCATCATGCTGCAATTTTCGCTCAGAAGACGAAGTGTACTACAATGCGGTGGTTAGTCAACTTGGTGTAGGTACAGTATCTCGCGTGAGCCCCGACCGGGTTGATGTTTTCCACCGGGTTCTCAGAGTTGCAGTTTGTGGAAACGCTTTTCATTTTTCCGAAAACAGTGGTGACATTGTTCGCCGTTTTCTACGAAAGGAGCTAACGTCAGATGCGACGTAACAATGGATGATTATGGATAAAAATGGCTTCACCAACTTGGACGGTGGACATTGAAAACTTTTACAAGTTCACTTGTAGAGGTGTTAATTTTCTTGGATGTATGTCACCCGTTTTCTAATTTTGAACACAAACTCACTCGTGTTAGCACTTTTCCTTATACTCGAATTGCTTACAAAGGCCATATTTTGTTTTCAATGTTTGTTTTATGTCTTGTTTCTTCACGAGACAATAAAGATATGTTATCTAATAACAAGGGACGATGACGACTCCACTTCTATTTCTAAGAAAATTGGACCGTGACCTGGGTTGCAATATTGAATCGCAAAGGTAATAAAAGGAAGATAAAAATGACCTGAATTCTATCTTTGAGTCATGAACTTTGCCTTGATTAACTTATCATGCCTTATTTAACTTATCATGGTTTGTTATTACCGTTGATATGGTGTAGTTAATTACATTGGACATTAGTATTATTCATGTTTTTTTTTATCCTTGTTTGGAATGCTTCCAGAAATCAAGGATGGAAGGAATTCCCAGCATGACATAAACGTAATATGGATGCGTTGCTTTTGTCTTAACGGACTTTTGACCAGTGACTATGTTAAGTGAGCAACATCTTGGTCATATATTTAAGAATATTTCATCGTACACTGATCTATCGTCTAATCCAAATAAGCGACTAGTCATCGTTGCATAACTGTTTTCCTCTCCCCGTATAGTTGTAAGAGTTTAAACTAGTTATGACCAAAACTCATAAATTTGCGTTCAGGGTGCAACAATGAGTTGAGCCTGGCACCAATGCTGGCAGTAAATCCTTACCTTTATTCAGGGAAGCAGCAAATCTAAATTTAAAAAAAAACTTCGCAATCATTCACTTAAATGTTTACTGTTCTGTAACTCATGACGGTCGTGACTTGGCAATAAAATTTGCCAAATTTTCGATAGTTTTGCAAAGTTCAACAAAACAAGACGACCTTGAACTGTAATCGTACCCCCTAACACGCTCTAACATGCTATACCGCCATTCGACCAAAAAAATCTAACGTACCATCCAAAACGTGTATCATTCCAACAAGCGACAAACCTCACTTCCCGTCTGTCTATGACCCAACACCATATTCAGAGAGCGCATACGCCACTACAATGCCCCATCAACACCTCTCTAATGCATAGAGCAACGACACCAGTCAGTCATTTGACTCTTCACGCATGTACCCACCGCAACGAACTAGCTGTCACCCCCAAAACCGGGTGAACCGTTCTTTGCCTATATTTGTCTAGCGATATATTAAATATTGACGCCGGCTGTTTTACGCGAGGCATTTTTTTGTTTCTGCCGTTCAACTCTTGTGTCGCTGCCAAATGCACTGCGTGACCATGGCCCAGGTCAAATATTATTGCCAAGGGCGTACATGTGCAAAATTACCCACCCGGATGATCGTTGATTCGCAAATCACTACGAAAGGGGGTGAGTCGGTTGTTGACTCTGGTTCCACGTTCTGGTTATGGCGGTTCACGTGTAATTCGAATTAGACCTGTGCGCCGCCGCGCCACGCCGCCGCCGCCGACACTTATTGACGTACGCCGACGCCGGTCAAGGTGTCGGCGGCGCGCCATACGCCGATTGGCTCCACGCCGCCGAATTTCGTATTTGACGCCGATGATTGGCCAACACAAAAATCACAGTATGTATCTAGAAGTTACGTATTGCGAGAAATCGTCCTCATAGGAATATGGCTAAAACTGTACATTTATTCCCTGAGTAAGAATTCACAAGAATTACAAAGCTATTCAAGATCCGAAAGTCGATTGCCGATTGGCTCACATCCCTGATCAACGACTTTTATTCGAACACATCGTTTAGCGCCCTAGAACAAACTTTCATTGGTTTTCCGAACCAAGGATCAAGATTACAACGAATTCAAGCTCCTGTGGAGAAAATTACACGACAGTTAAAAAATAGCCGTTCTAAAAGCAAGTCGTCGAATATGAGTTATGTTGGGAATTTGATCCAAAACGGTACTGGATGCAAACCTTTGCGGGCATTGTTCTGACGCGTTTCGCAGTGAATGTTGAGACAAACCAGCACTGCAGCGAAACAAGGTAGAAGTGCGGTCTTTTGTCGCTTTGCTGCTGGAATACGAACCGAAGGCACAGCAGAATCCAATGTTAGTAGGGTCATTTTTTGTATCAACACACCCACCTGTAGTGAAAAATAGTAAAGCGCCTGGCAAGCACCAATGACGAATTTTGAAGTTATCAAAAATAAGCACATTTGTTACCGCTGAAAAGCGGGCTTGTAGTCATAAGGCTACCGATTTCTGCCTACATACGCAGGAGGTCGGGTTCAATCCCAGTCCGTTCCATTTCTCCTACTTATCTTTCCTTTATTTATCAGTGTTCTAGCAATCGCAGAACTGAAAATGGACCTATACGCGTTTCATACTGTTCCTATACCTTCAACTTGATATTCTATCGCTAATCTGCCAGTAACTGGAAATGAACTATAGCGCTCTTCTCACATCCAATTAGGAAATCCATCAGTTACTCTCCTATCTATCACATTGGCAGTCGTAACCAACGGACCTCTGCCTTTCCAACCTAACCCAGAAATTCCAACAAATTCCATGAACTCGTGGCAGTGCTAGAGGCATATTCATGGTAGGGGCGAGGATTGCTCATCATTTCCCTTCCCACATTGGATCTTGATTCTGACGTGGTAGGCGCCAGTATGACTAAAAATGAGATCACAGTCACTGTATATTCAAAGATGTGCAAAAGTCCTGCAAACATCTGTTGGCCCTCTAAAGAACAGCTGATCTGGCCAAATGGAGCAGCAAACTATCGAGCAGTCAATCGGCTCAAGTCAAGCAAGCCTCATACACGGGTCACATTTGTTACTCTGCTTGAGCAACTTTCGTCTTCGAAAAACGGAGCAGCTCAATTTCGTTATATAAATTTAGGAGATTTCTACTGAAACTCTTTGGCTTTTTCATTCCATTCGGACTGAGGAACTGTTGAAAATGGAAACCTCCAAGAATGATGGAAAGCGTTACAGAGATCATTTTGGGGTAATCTTTCCTAATCAATATTGCTTTTTGATTACTGATCTACGCACAAGTTTTGGCGAGAGGACTGGAAAATACGATGTTTTCGATGATAGTATTAAGTCATACTCTCCTATCTTTGTTTCCGTTCGCAGAGGAAATCCCAGTTCGCGCTAGGTGGAAACAAAAACGGAGCTCCATTGTTTGCCTTCAAAATTTCCCAACTTTCCAGGTTTCCTGGTCAAACGCGTTCGGTTGAATTCGGAATAATGAATTGTTTCAGAATAGATGGGCAGGGAAGATGGCATGAAAGTGAGACTTAGCGATAGCAAAAGCACAGGAACAGGTACGGATCATAATGCTGGCCTGAACATGGCTGTGAACAGCATCTGATAGAATAAGTGATGGAACCAAAAAGTGGATTTCAGATTAAATGGTAAAGGAAAAATTATGACGATTAGTAGTTTAATTGCTTTTGAACAGAAGCTGATAGAATTCAGATGACGACTAGCAAATCAAAATGGATAGGTTGATGATACTTTAATGTTCCATAGTTTAATAAAGGCAGCTATAATTTTTTAATAATTATTTAAAAGTCAATGACTATTATTGTTATTTACTTCATAACGGCTTGCGTAGTCGTGGAATTGAAGTCACAATTCGTGGTCGAAACGTTAGACAAATCTTACTCAATCTTCAAAAATACGTAGCTGTTTTAAGTTGAATAAAAAATTAAAATGTAAGAAAACTAAGAACGTGAAAGTAAAGTTAAGTCAGAAACAAGATTTGTTGAACGTAGAGATAGTAAGATAACAGTAAGATAGCTGTAAACAAGAAGGAATGAAAATTAAGAAATGAGAAGTCGACGAATGACAAAAAGTGAAAGAGATGTCATGCAAGCGAAAACTTAGAAGCAAGAAGAACAATGAAATATTGAGAGGAAAATAACAAGTGACAAGGAAGTGAAAGGAGAGAACAGAAGAGAAAAGTGAAAGGCAAAAAGTTGAAATTAGATCATGAAGAGTGAGAATTTGAGAAGAGAGAGTAATGCTAAATGGGAAGAATAAATCTGATAATTTTTTTCTTTCTTATAAAAGAGGCCTTCAGCCTTCATTGGTTCATACCTCAAGAGTAGATTATAAGGAAAAGGAGAAGTCGAGCAGAGGGAAATTAATAGTGAGAAACAAAATCGAGAGTGAGAAATTACACTTGGGAAGGAAAGCAACATTAAAAACACTGGCGAGCTAGAGGTGGAGCACCACTCGTCGCAAAACATTCTCAAAGCAAGGTCAGTACTCCAAGTCGTGTCCCATAAAAAGCTAAGTACGGAGCCAGAAGTGGATGGAATTGGATGAGATGACGAAAAAGTGAGGAAATAAATTACAAGAAGTGAAAAATAAGAATGAAAATCAAGAAATAAAGGTAAGAACGAGAAACGACGCAAAAAGGGATGTGAAAAGGAAGAGAGAAAGAAATTGAGGTGAGACAGTGAGCAACAAGCAGTGAAATGTAAATTAGAAGGAAAGCATTGGCGCCATGAGATATAAAACAAGCTGACTTCCCTGCCCATGCTAGCAAATTTGCAGGCATTTTAGTTGATTTTCAAATACCATTTCCAACTTACCACGGATAAGCAAGATAGTAAAGTTATTTACTATTATAGAATAAGATGCAGTGAATTGAGCTTTCTGAACGATTCTCAGACTTTTTCTAAAAATGAACAAAATGCGAATGTTACAAATATCGATCATGGGCAGTTCAGGAAACAGCAAAACTCAAATATTCAACTGTAATGTGAACGAAATTTTATGTGATACTGACCGAGGTGTTTCACCAAGAGACGAAAAGTCGTTTTCTATGTCTTCGTTTTGTATTTCCTTATGTCTTGGCCTTGTGTTCTCACTCTGAATTCGAATCGAGCACCATCGACGATGCCATCTAAAACCGATAATAAGAGCGTTAATGAAGCCAGCCACACATGTTACGAAAGAGTGGGGTGATGGATGACATCGGGAAGCGCTGGATTGGAATTCGGCGATCTCAGCAGAAGCAGATACAGTGGCGGGTGGTGAAGCCTCAACAAAGAAATTAAGTAAGGCGAAGTAATCTGACCCGTCCTGGCAGATCTACCCTAGACCGTGCCAGGAGTCGAGAAAGCAAAGCCACCCAAAACATCCAAGCAGGCGAAGCAATCTGACCCACCTGGATTTTTACCACACTGCGCCCAGGGAGGGCGAAAGTTTGCCACCCGAAAACATCCACGACCAGACCGAGAATCGAACTTGCCATCCTGATGACAATCCTACCTTGGTAGCAAAGCCAACTGCTCTCTGAATCAACAGTTATTTTCGCACGAGTCGTTTTGCCAAAACCATTCGGCCGAAACCATTTGAGTTCACATGGCCGAACAAACTATTTGGCCGAAATCTGCCCGAAAGTATTTGGCCGAGAAGGCCATATGGAATAAGATAGTTTCAAACGACTATCTGTTTGAAATAAAGATTCAAACGATTTGACTAATCTTAAAGCTTCACGCAATAACACTGATTATTGCCGTATTCCATGCTCATCTGCACATGGAGGCCCAACAGATGCTGCTCGACCTGCGGCTACGTGCTGTCAGGTCAGTGGAAGGTCTGCGCACCCGCTGGGTGTGGTTGCGGAGAGCTACTGTGAGTCAAATCGTCGTAACTCTTGTTAAAAAGCAGATAAGTCTTTTGAAAATTATTCTGAAATAGTTCATTTTGACCAACAAGGCCATTTAACCGAATACGTCATTTGGCTTAAAAGGTAATTTGGCCCAATAGGTCATTGGCCGAACAAGTCAATTGACCAAACAAGTCATTCAGCCGAGTATGTTATTTTGGCCAAAGGTAATTTATCGTCTCACTTCTCACTACTCAATCATTTTCCACTTCTCACCAAAAGAAGAAATATGGAGAGTAAATGAAGTGAAAAAAGGTGTCTCCTTCATTGCCTTCCCACTTTCCAGTGAAAAGTGAGAAATTCAGAAAAAATATATTAAGCTCTTTTAGTGAATGTATTAAACTGCTCAAGACGTCTTAGACGGAGTGAAATTAGTTAGCAAGAAGTGAGACGTCTACTTGCACTGCAACTCATAGTGAAGTGAGAGATATGACCAGTGAAGTGAGACTCTTCACTTCTCACTCAATTCTTCACTTCTCAAATGAAAAGTGGAGAAGAAAGGAGACGCTCTCTTTCACTATCATTTTAACTCTATTTCTCATTTTGCAATGAGAAGTGGAAATGATGTTAGAAGGAGAAGTGAGACGTCAACATACTTATTTCTAGACCAACATTTAAAAAGGGCATAAAAGGCAAAATTTATTCCTTCTGATTCTTCGTCTACATATATGTTTAATCTTTATATATTCGACCAAAACTATTAAATAACCTATTTGGCCATATGACCTTTTCGATCAAATGACTCATTCGCATAGTATTTATTCGGCCAAATGACTCATTCGGCTAAAATGAACTATTCGCCCAAATGACCAATTAAATAAATGACGCTATTAAAATGACCAATTCGGCCAAATGACCTATTTGCCAAATGACTTTCGGCATAATGGAATATCTGACCAAACAACTTCAGCCCAACGGTCTTCAGTGCAAGTGGCATTCCGCTGAATGGTTTTCGATAAAAGGCCCTTCTCCGTTTTTTTAACCGTCAGAACAAAAAACAGTGCCACAACCTTGTCACGTGTCCAATTGAAGCAATATTTTTCGATCAAATTCTTATTTTTGAATTTATATTTTCTAAATGCAAAACATGTATTTTTCTGGTCAGACTACATATTAAACCAATACAATAATATCGGTGATTATTTTGAAAACAAATCTATTTTCGGACCGTGAAAAAATTTTAACGACTTCTCGTTCGAAACACTGCCTTACCATTCCTTTACTTTTCCCTGTTCCCACAGCTATCGAACAACTCTGAAACCGCAAACACAACTTGAGCAGTCACTCTATATCTACGACGTGAAAGTCTCCCGACAGCGCAACGATATCATCACTGGTAAGAGACACCCTTTTTCCATTTCGGTTTCTCTGCATCCAAACCAGACCCACAGTCTCCGGGAAAACATTTTACATAAGTTATATTTTTGCTTGCTTGCTTTCGATTTTTTGCCGAATATTGGTATACATTTTCGAGTAACTAGTGGAACGAACCGAAATCTTGACCGCAATGAGCCGAAGGCGAATACTTCGAGATCGTTATCAGGTCACTTTTCATTTTTCGCCCTAATAATCTCATCCGCATGGGTATGAGTTGCTTCCGTTGATATTCGGAATACAAGAACTCCCTGCACTGTCCTTTCAGCAAAATGAAACTGCGAATTTTGGCGATTCTCGTTATTTATGTTCACTATCTGCGCCGGTGGTTGAGACTGTGAAAATATTTCCCATTAATTAATTATGGTTCTTGTTGGTTAAGGTCACAGCGTGCATCGTAATCTGACAATTCAGAAATGATTAACACTGTATATATGTCGGTAAAGAAAATGTCATATCCAGATAAAGTGGTAAATGACAAGCTTGTTATGAATACACCTGCCAAAGTATAACATTAGTATTTTTGGTTTCAACCGCGTTTCGGTAGACCTTTTCTAAAGGAAAAAATAAATGTTATCCAGTGATTTAAGTATTTTGAGATGAAACCTTATTTATATTTGTTTATGTCGTAACGCTATGGCAGTATTTTCAATCAAATTTTATCCGCCACCTTTTAGTAATTGTTGAACTCATTAGAACTTTATAGGAAGAACATTGAAAAAATGATAATTTGCCATGTTTGCCTTAAGTTTCGTTCGTCCGTCATAAAGAAAAGTACGTGTCGAAAAACTATTTCAGCCATTAACGCGAATTCACAGATGACACTGATGAAAACGTTGAATCAAAGCTTCCTTCAATTAAGCTCTGGATCAAAACTTTCCATGAAACCTGAATATTGACGTTGCAAACAACAGAGCCGGACATTCGGGGTATCACTCAACTTATCACGTTTCGGACAGACATTTCGCTACCAAGAAAAGTTGCCTCAGTCAGACCGAAAATTGACGTCATTATGGACGTATCGAAGCGAAGCTGATGGAAACCATCATTTCGGACGCGAATCCTCTCCAGGCGACCGCAAGAAGCAAGGAGGTCAGCGCAGGCAGGAGAGGTTGCGTCAGGAGCTGCAAAATGGAATGATGATGGCTACCGGAAACAGTTTATAAACTTGTAGCAATGACTTTGCGGTCGGAACAAGCGGGTCAAAACGGAAGTGGTTTTGCATAAATGAGATAAGTTTTCGGTGAATCGATTCGTTGAGGAGGATCGTTATTTGATTTTGAATAATAATGAATGCCTCCATTGACTGTGCGGCGGTGAATAATGAACTGATTCCTGAGGCACCTCAATTCAGTGTTCGAGTTGGAAATTCAGTGTTTTATAAGATTGCTGTTAAAATTTATGAATGTGAAATGATCGAAAATGAAAAATGTCTTGATGTTTGATGAAATGATTTTTGGAGCTTTTCAGAAGATGAGATGTTACAAATTATGTTGAGGCCTTCGCATCACATACCTTCTACATGAAACAAACTGTCGACAACCGTCTGAGTTGCTTTCAGAACCAATACTGCTGAACAGAGTTGTCTTACAGAGTTGTCTCTGCTGTGGAAGCTCAACGTTTTCTAAAGCGAAGGTTTTCATCTGATTATTTCAAGCAGCAAAAATATGAACTGGATAGTCTGTTTCATCTCGATAACACCGTTCTGCGAGTGGGTGTATGCAAACTATATTCTAAGTCTTTCCATTTATTAAATGATGAACTGCCAGATTCTCCAGTTCAACCCAGAGGCAACGATGAGAACACTACATCAGAGTAGACAGTCGGCTTGCACTGGTTCCAGATGACGAGGATGATGGTGTATTTTTGTCATAAAATTATCGTAACTGGTAGGAACCGTCAGGGTTTGTGCCGTGGACTTCTCTTCCATTCAGCCATCGGTGCGTGAGCCAGGTCAACATTGTTGCACAGAACGTACCTGTTTATGTACACTCTTAGCTTCACCCGCATCGCGAGCAAGCCTTCAGTTTTAATCTTTCAAAATGAAATTCTGAATTTCCTGTCGGAATACGATGCTGCTGTCAGTACATTAGCGGATGTGAAACAGAAAGGTTACTTCCTTGCTGTGATCGGATGGTTGAATGGTGGACCAGTTGGCTCTGAAAAACAAGATTATTTCATCGTGATTTACATTGGATGGAAGTTCTCGTTGCAAAGATTTAATAAATTGAAAAGTTTCACTGTATTCTGCGATTCAGAAAACTGTGGCTCAGGATAGTTTGAGTGAATGGATTAATTTTATTCTGATTGCAGATTGAGAGTAAAATGTTGGCTTCGTTATTGTTGTGCATTATAATCATGCGTCAAATAAAGTTTGTAAAATCCACGACTCCCATTTATTGAAAGCTTATCCAAAGTTAACTGTTCAATTTGGTATTTTCAGTAAAGATGGCAAAACATACTTTCATATAAACAATAAAGACGGATCTCTAAAAAAATCGATCCATAAATAACTCTGAATGTTCCATAAAACGCTACCATAAATCCATAAAAATAGTTCAGGAGATCCGTTAAAATATTTTCGATCCATAACCACCAAAATTTAGCAACTAATGGAAAATATGTTCCATACTAGTCAAGAAAACAAATACAATCCTGCTATTTTACCATAAACGCATGACAAATGATCCATAAATCTTGGAAAAGATCAAAACATATTTTGATCCATAAAACTCAAATTTGCCTCATTTTTTATCGTAAGGATGATCCATAATTTCAGTAATATGATCCATAATTTGTCATATGATCCATCAACTCTGCCATTTGATCCATAGCTTTTGTTCAAATGATCCATAGTTTTGTGATATGATCATAAATGATCCATAGATTTTTATAAAAGTGTGGATAAAATATAGTTTCATTCCTTTCTTTCCAAGCATTATGGATCATATAATCTAAATTATGGATCATATGACCAACATTATGGATCATCAACAGGATAAAAATTGCGCAAATTTGGAAATTTTAAGGATCAAAATATAGTTTTAAGAATCATTTTCAAAGTTTTTGATCATAAAATTATTTTTATGGAATCTGAACTATTTTATGGATTTATGGTATCGTTTATGGAACATTATTGATGTTAGTTACGGATCTTTTCATTCTTTTATGGACTCGTTTTGCATTGAACGAGTAAAGAAGGGCCTGCGATGAAACATCATGCAAGCCTCAGGATAAAACCAATCTGTTCATTTGCGCGAGCAATCATACCTTCGCAATGAATCGGCTGCCTTTCCTGGTGTACGATATTTTACTTTCGCTACAAAAAGCTCGAGAAGGTTACGCGATCCATTCTTCAAAAAAGGTCAACAGGATTCTGTAGCTTCAGACAATCTCAATGTTTTTGATGACGGAATAAATTTTCATATCATTAGCGTAGAAGATGCGTTTTCCTCTAGGCACCTAAAGCAGCATCAGAACAGGGAAAAAGAAACCAAATTACTACCTTGTGGAACACCTGACGGATTGGTGAAGTCCTAATGTGCTGCACCTAGTCTTCCTTTCATTGATCTTCCTGTCAAGTACGATTCAAACCAATTGATGAGTCCAATAGATAGACTCAGTTTCTGCCGTTTACGCAAGTCATAAGATCCACGATCAAAGGCGGCCTTGTAATCCGTTATACAGCATCCACTTGAATCCAGCATCCATGATCGTACGCAAAGCGACGAATTCGACTAGATTTGGTTGGAACGTTTCGGAAAGAAACCGTGTGCGCCGTTGAGGTAATTTTTGCATTTTTAAGAGTGCGGTGTTTATAAGATTTCTGGGAGCAACAACTCCAACGAGAAAACCGTAGTTGGAGATGATGCATTTGTCTCCTTCTTGTGCACCGAGAGAGATGATTCAAGCGGCAGAAAAGGTTTCTGTTGCAACGACGAATTGAACAGTTTCTTCAATGGATTCAGTAAAGAGAAATTCTTCAGCGGAGACGATTAACTTCATTCGGGCCAGTAAGCGATACCGGATATTTAAGTTTCATGTTCATATGAACGTCAGTGATATCAAATATTTGAACCGAAACTATCATAGGAGTATCGTTAATTGCTGCTTCTGTCTGAGATGATGCAGCTTTGAAGAGAAAGAGCGCTCAAGGATCAGCAAACAGTTCATATTTTCGAAAAAAGTATCGACAGAGAGTCTCCAAATACATAGATGTCGGCAATCCATCCTGAAGCGGATGAAGAGATGGCTTATACGCCTACCCATCATTGCAACATATATGGCGTACAATGTTCTTGTTTTATTTGTTTATTTCATGTATACAATCTTATGACGGTGACGTTTTAGTTTCAACGCAAAAGGTATACGAACACACAAGGCTCGATAGATCTCAATCTAATGGCAAGCTTTCGTCAGGAAAAAGCTAATTGCCGATAATACTAGCTACGTATGAGCTATCACCCAACATGTGCAGCTTGATTAGGGTATACTCCCAGAAATCGGGTACCAAACGAAGTACAAAACGATGTTCGGTAGAGAGCATTGTACCGCGGATGACAGGCGTTCTACCCTCCTGATTCTCTTTGCGTTTCGTCTGACTGAACGACAAACCGTTTAGACAAACGTAGATTCCGAAATACAAAAACGGTTGTGGGGCTGTCCATAAAACCACGTAGAGGGGAGAGAGTGGTTTCGAAAAATCTACGATAGTCTACGAAGGAGGGCGGGGGTATACCAAAGTCTACGTAGACTTTTTAATTTAATGTTTTTTAAGTGATTTATACAGCAGCTTCTGCAAAAGTTCACTTGTTTGATTTTTAGGAGGTTCCGTTTTTAGAGATATTACCAATACATCCTGCATTCTCCTTAAAAATTTAATGAAGTTCACAAAGCAAAAGTCTGAGCTAAAACTATCACTGAATTCACCAGAATTCTTCTGCTGACAGAAAAATTCTCAAAGTATTCTATAAAAACTTTCGATTTTTAAAAAAATTCACTTGGAATTCACTCGCAAGATTCTACTAGAATTTCGTTGATTTTCGGAGAACTCTTTGCGATCTATGAAATTATGTCGTACTTCAACGGATTTTTTTTGAATTTACTAGAAACATTTTGGAATATCCAAGAAAAGTCTTTGGAATGCCAAAGATGTCTTTGAACTTGTGGAATTCTCCGAAATTTCACGAGAAACCCTCAGAATATTCACTGGAGATTTTCTGGGAAGTCCTCAAAATTTTGCTTAATTTCAAATTTCGAATTTTTGCGAGAAATTCTTGCAATATAAGCAAAATAATTCGAAATTCTCGTGGAAAATTCTCCTCGTAAATTCTTCGGCAGTTCTAATGCAATTTTTTGGAATTACTCGATGGGTAAAATTTCTAGATAAATTGTTGAAAACTTTCATGAGAAATTATTTGAATTTCCCACCAAAACAGTTCAGTTTTACAAAAATTGCTATTTTTAAAGAAGCCCTTCTAATTTTCATGAAAATTATCCGAATTTTTACAGAAAATTCACAAAAGTTCAACTGAAAATCTCCATAATCTTCACGAAAATTATTCAGAAAATATTTTTGAAATTCATAAGATTTTTAAATTTCCTCCAGAAATTGTTTCAAATTTGCAAGAGAAATTAAAAAATATCGTGAAACCATTCTAAATTTCCACGGAAATATTCGGAATGTCCGTTTAAACTAAAAGTTACATCTGAAATAATTCTTAATTTCACGGAAAATTACTCGGTTTTTAACGGGTAAATTTTTGAATTTAGAATAAAAATCTTGGGATTTTAACAGATGATTATAATATGGAATTTTCAAGAAAAACATCGGAATTATCACGGAGAGTTCTTTGAGTATTGAAGGTCAAACAAGAAATTTTACGAAATTTCAATGCAAAACTTATTGGAATGTAGACTGCAATTAAATTAATTGGCTTTGAGATTGATTTGTTATGGACAAAGGATTGAATTTGATTTCGTTTCAATTTGATTTGTGTTTTGTGGATTTGTCTAGTGATTTTGTTAAGTCTGAATTTTGAATTTTGTAATGTTTACATGGAAAAAAATTGAAAGCCGAATTGCTTAAAACGTGCTGATTTCATATTTTCCAATCACATGATGTTTTAAAGACACTTGAAATATAGGGAGAAATAAAAGTGAGTACAGAGCCTGTTCACCGTTACTCAAAGTTTCCAGATTTAAAGTGCCACCTCTATTTCAATGAGTACAATGGAGTCTCTCGACAGCAAATGAGAGTTTAGAGGTGCATCAACGACTTTGTGATTTTTCACACTTAAAATATCGTTCGAGTGCATCTTTAACTCCATTATAATAGGATTAAGTCGTTAAGCTTTTTGAGATTATTCTACTGTTGCTGATACTAGGATTGGAGGTTATTCTATGACTTTTATTAGATTTAGCTGAAAAATGTTTAAACAGAAAAATATTTTTAGGTGCTTCTGGGGGTGTATAATTTTTCATGCTCAATTCAATTTTCCTTCACTCTGAGTAGCAAGTTTCGTCCATACATCACGTATTCTGGAAAAGCTTCGGCATGGAATGCAGTTATGAAATACTCAACATTGAATAGGTGTCAAACAATAATTCCCCATACGAAACAAAGTTGACCATGATTATGAGGAATGTCATCCAGATGCTCGACCCACTGGATGGACTAGAGGGCTATATGGAGTGTCAGCTGCAGATCAAGAGGTCCACGTCGAAGCCTAGCGCAGATTTTTCAGAATAAAGTGATGTATGGACGAAACTTCCGCAATAATCAAGGAAATGAAAGGAAAAATTAAATTGCAATATATTGAAAATATACTACCCCTGAGAAAGTACCCAAAATTATTTTCTGGTTTTACAGGCATTTTTCCAGCTAAATCTAAAAAAAGTCAAGAACAAGCCCTCTAAACATCCTGTATCAATGACAAAGTGGTAGATAATTTCAAAGAAGCTATCAACGACTAACTTTTATTATGTGGAGTTGTTGATGCATCTAGATGAATTTCCTTTATGAAAAGTCTGAAAAATCACAAATCCTTGATGTCACCCTCTAAATCTCCATGGATTTTGTGAAAATTGGTCAGAAGACCATTTAATACCTCTGACAGAGGAACTTGAATCTAAATACTTTTAAAATGGAAAGACTAGGGACAGCACTGTACGTTTAAACTTTTTTTCAACTTTTCATTTGCTAATTATCTTACGATGCATTAGGTGGCTCAAAACATTATTTCATTTGTTATTGATCAGTTTCGACAATTGAGTTAAGTTATGTTGAAAGTTATGAAAATGTGAGTAGAAATATCCAAAAATAGTAAATAGCAGTGGACGGCACATTTACGATCAAGAACCAGATACTCATCTAGTTCAAATAAAATACAGAATGTTAAGAAAACCGCAGAAGATTAGAGTTTATTATCAAAAGACATTAGCATTTTACTGGAGGTTGTAGGGTGAATTTATTTTCAAAGGTAAAGAAACGAAATTTGGCTCAAACTCACTGCAGAAATGCTAATAACTAGGGGAAACTGAATCTTCTCGCGGTTTCTGCATAACAATCTGTATTAAATTTCCAAGATCTGAAAGAGTATCATAGTTCTTGAAGTTGTGTAGTCCACTGCAATTACTGTTTTGGATGTTTCTGCACATTTTCATATAAACTTCCAACGATTTAGCACGCCCAAATGTTGACCGATTTCAATTTTGTCCAGAGCATCAGGCATCAAATAGAACTGATAAGAGGGCGGCCCATCAAAAAAATTGAACAAAGTTTTCCGATACTATTTTGAGCCACCCTAACATGCATTCATCTCTTAGACTAGTGTCTCGTGTCTTCTTAACACTATCATCCATCTTATTTGCCATGTTACTTTTAGTTAATATTAATACATTTCAAATTGCCTCTGCAGTTAGATTTTCCTTCTGGTAAGTGAACCACAGAATTACAATGTTTCAACTTAAATAAACTTAACCTATTTTACTCAAGGTCATAAGGAGTTAATCGCGCAAGAAGAGCAACGTTTTTTTAGCGGCTGGTAGCATGGCCACTGCTTCTGCCTCTAATGCAGAGGTCGCGGTTCAATCCTGGTCCGTTCCATTCTCCTACTGTTCTTGCTCTTTCATTCCCCTGTTCTAGCAATCCAGAACTAAGTTTGACTTCATAGTTTCCATTATATTATACTTCATTGAGATTCTAAATTAATTCTAGAATTGGAAATGAACTTATAGAGTTTCTCTAAATCCACTAGAAATTTACATCTTCTCCTATTTACACATTGGCAGCTGTTAACAAGACGGACTCTCTTTCTCCAACCTAACCCAGAAAATCCAACAAATTCCGCATGAACTCGGCTAAGTGCAGAGGTATATTCGGTTGGTGCGGTGAGGATTGCATCATCATTTCTCCCTTCCCTACATTGATTGCATTCTGACGTGGCAGGCGCAGTCTGACCTAACAAATGAGATCACCAGTACTTTTACTTGTAAGATGTGTGTGTCCCAAGCAAACATCTGTTGGTTCCCAGTAAGAACAGCTGATTCATTCAATGGAGTACACCTCGAGCAGTCAATCAAGCTCAAGCTCAAGCTCAAGCAATAGAAGATTGCAAGTTTTTTGTCTAAAATTGAAATTATTTTGTTGACATTTGTGCAATGTCTCAATATTAGAAATTATATAGTCATTTACTATACCACGGAGGCAACTTCAGAATCATTTTCAAACTTTTATTTGAATCCTCTGAAGTGCCTTTACGTTTTATACTTATTGCTGACTGAAAAGCAGACTTCAGATGTAGAGAACGGAACGTTCGCAGCTATGATAATGAACTGATTTAGGGGGTTAAACCTCATGATAAATTCCTTTAAAATTGGTGTTAACGTTGTGTGGTTGGCAAAACACCCTTAACAGGTGCAGGGTACCCGGGTACCCACGAAACTAAAAGTTATATCTCGAAATTTCAACTGATTTCACAATTTTGGCTTATTCGATTCAGAATTTTCTTCTATAAAGATGTTATCAGGATGAACCGATCCGGTCAATTCGATTCCTGAATCCGGATTTCAGGAACATGTCCTGTATAAATGATACTGATCGAGATTTCGGTATAATCATCTATGGGTATCAAACTTTGAAATTTCATCATTAGATTAATTTTATCGATCTCAATCTCTTCATCGATTTTATATTTACTTTTAGGGATGCAATCATCCTTCATTACAACCATGAACTCGTCGAAGATAATCCATCAAAACAGTTTCGCCTACATATGATTCTAAGCGCGAGATTGGAATATCATTCATTGATCCTGAGTCACCAAGAAATCCTCCGAAATACCTGAAATACCAGCAATCGTCATTTCTACATTTTGTTTTCAACAGTTGCTAATTGTACATTTTTTTTGTAACAAAGTAAAAAGAGGGAGAAGAGCGGCTTGGAGTCATAAGGCTACTGTTCTGCCTCATACGCTGGAGGTCGGGTTCAATCCAAGGTCCGTTCCATTCTCTTTTGTATATTTATCTCTAGCAATCGCTAGAACTGAAATGGACTTGGCATGTGCAGAGGTATATTCGGCTTGCAGGGCGAGTGATTGTATCATCATTTCATCCCCTTCTCTATATTGACTTGCATTCTGAATCCACTGATAATCTGTGTGAAAAAAAATCTGTAACTAGATGCGCTCCCTCAGTAGATGAAGAAACTGGCTAGTCTTATCATAAGAAAATTATTTTGAGCTTTTTAGTGGAATGTCTTCACTTGTCATAAGACGAGTTTATACAATCCCATTAATTCCACCATAATTGTATCTTGACAGATACGTATTTCGACCTCAACAGTAAGGCGTCTTCTCGTCTTGTACTTGACTCGACTTAGTGTCTTGTACTTGACCTGACGTAGTTCATCAGTTTCTTCGTTCTAGTTTCAAAATCTACCTGTCTGGCCGAAGGCCGATCAACGACTGATGAGATGTTTAGCCGAAGATGATTCTTATGAATTTCGGGATGCAAACTTGCAGACTCACCATCTTCTATTGATTTCAAAGCGTATGATTCAACAAATTAGCTGTGGCAGATAATGTCTGAACATGGTTTTCTATCAGAGAAATTGGCTCAAATCAATTCTGTTATTGTTATATGTTAATGCACTGCATAAGAGGTAAAATGAATATAAAAACTAATATGCACAATACTTGAGCCATATGCATACCAGTTATTAAATTGAATTTCAATACCAAATGCATAACCAATTATTATTCGTTTGGTATTGAAATACCTAAGCAGTATGCTCAGTATTCTTCATATAAGTTTTTGGTATTAATTTTTGGTATTTTACCTCTTATGCAAAGCTAGTTCATACCAATTTCTGTTATCGAGGTCGTCGTCTCTGCTCGGTCGGCGAAGCTGATTACGATGATACGTGCAATGCTTGATGACTCGAAATAAAGTGGAGAGATTGAGCATAGTGATGCGCTTTCAAATTTATTGTCAACTAGCAGACCCGACGAATTAGTTTTGCCTAAAATTAATTTATTCTCTCGCTTAGATCTCGAGTTATGCAGAAATTTCTGTTTCAGATGGGGGCCCCTTTCCAAAGAAGGAGAGGTCTCGAACCATCTTAAGAACCTTCCGCCCCAAAAACCTCTGCATACATATTTTCACGCCGATCGGTTTAGTAGTTTCGGAGTCTATAAGGCTTAGACAGACAGGAGTCTGATGAAATACAACAATAGCATAATCATGATCAAATCGTTTATCAGATATGACAGTGCTATCGGCAGGTGCCTTGCTACAATAGATGGTAGTATCATCATCATCATCATCATCTATAAGGCTTAGACAGACAGAAGTTCATTTTTATGTATATATATATATATATATTGCACTCGAGGGGGTGATTAGGAGATCTGGTGTGCAGAAGAATGACACTATCATCACATGGTCGCATATGCTCCTGATCTTTTACGGGAGGACATTGACTACATTCGATCGCAGAGAATAGTGAGGCTTTTGCCATAATCAAAAGAAGCCGGTGAAGATAGGCTAACATCGACTCTACTAATACGGAGTAGATGGTTGTGGGTAGACCATAGATATAGACCATAGATAAAGGTAGACCTATTGGTGTTAGTGCTGAGATAGTGCTTGATGGGGAAGTCCTGTGAAGTGAAAAGACGTATTCCTGCTGCGAATAGGGCTCTCGAATATTGGAAACGAAATTTTCTCTGATTGTAAGGGATGTGGCGGAAGAAAGCTTTTGACGTTTTCGAGCGAAAAGTGCTACTTACAGTTCTTGATGGGAACTAGAAAAGATGTGGCGCAGACGCATGAATCACGAGCTGTATCAAGTGTATAAAAGAAAAATTGTGAATCGTATAAATACGGCAAACTCAGTGAGCCGGTCACTTAGTGGGAATGTCGGAAGAAAGAATAGCAAAAACAATATTCACCAGAGATCCGGATAGAGGCCACTGACTTCGCTGAATGCCACGAACACGCTAGATGCTGCACGCGGTGGAATCGGACCTGGGAACCCTAAACGTTTGGAAAGCGAGGAACATCACCCAAGATTGACAATTGTGGTCTACAAACGTCAGTCAAAGGTTGTTTAGAGCTTCTAGTGAAGTGTCTTCACTTTGTCATAAGACGATTTCGTACCATCCCATTTTATTCCATCACTTGAGTGAACGAACGATTTATTGAAAGTCGCAGCATTATTGATGTATTGTGCTATCCGTTTAGATTGCATCAATTATGCTCACATTTCTCAACAAGCGATTTCTAAAACTCTCAACTTTCTCGGACGACTTAAAATTGGCACATCTTCGAAAGTTCCGAAGCTCCAGATGCTCACCTAACGGCCACACGGTGTCAATGAATGATCCTCTAATTGATTTTGATCGCAAACAGCTGTTAGGCGAGTTTCTAGAAATGATTACCTTTTCGGCTATTCCGAGCTTGGAACATCACTTAGTGGCCTCCGAGGCAACGTTCGTTCTTGAAATGATATTGGTCTCATTTGATGCATAACTCGTTTCGTGAAACACGACGATGACGAGGATGAATTTAAAAATTGGTCCTTTTCTCAGAATGTTCCGAGTTCCTTATTTAGCGTAGTTTTGCTCTCACATTCATAACAAACCACTGTATTCTAGGATTTTCAAGAATTTGTCTTTACTATGGGTGTTTCGACCTTCAGTGCTCAGATGACCAATGGTGGTCAATGGTTGTTCATGCAATGATTTTACTCTCACAATGCTACAAAAAGTAATAGTTTCTAGGATGATTTCCAGAATTGGCATTAGCCAACAATAGATTTATAAAAAAAATATTAAAATTATTATAAAAATTTATTATAAAATTTATTGTAAAAATTTATTATAAAAATTTATTTATAAAAAAACTTCAAAATATAATCTTCTACAATGGTCATTTCTCCTGATGTTCCAGCACTTTCAAAAACCACTTAGTGGCCATCCGAATGAATGAGTAGTCCTTGTAATGATTTTGCTCGCTCATTGCTACAACACTAAATTCTAAAAGGTCTCAGTTTTCTAGGATAAACTTTCAGAATCGGCAACTTCTCCGGATGTTTTGAGCTTTCGGTTCCACTTAGTTGCCTTCTGGGCAAAGGGTGGTCCTACATTTTGCTCTCAAGGATTACAAAATGCAGCTTTATTTTTTATTTATATTTATTTATATTGACAAGTATTTATATATTTAAGACCCTACGGGAACTCCGCCCTGAATAAAAACTATAAAGTCAGCACGTCTGGGTTCTAAACAATCAGAAACAAACTGTGAGGCAATTTCAAGAAGTTTGATGCCATATTGGAGGTTCCATTGAAAATGTTTATGACCATTCTTGGCCCCACTGGAAACCTGTTCCGAAATGGACACTCACACACATCTGTTGATTGAACCAAGATAATAAACAACAGTTTATGGAGGTTTCATTTTGACATCCATATTGTTGGGGATCCAATGAGAAATGTTTTGTCCAACCTTGACAAACAAACCCAATGCCCCCAATCTCCCCAAGGGAGACTGTTCAAAATGGCACTCCGGTGTCAACTTGCATGAACACACGCTGGAAATAATTTCAAGAAGTTTGATACCCATTGTTGAGTTCCTTGAAAATTGTTCATGGCCACCTATGACCCCTCGAGGAACCTGTTCTGGAATGGCCAATTGAAGATCTGCACGTCTGATGGACCCAAATCAATAAAATCGACCTGCTGATGAAATATCAAGAAGTTTGATACCCATTTTGCTGATTACCTACCGATATCCACGATCGCTATAATCTTTTGCAAGATATGTCCGTAGAAATCCGGATTTCCATGATCTGAGGACCGGACGGTCCAATACTAAAACAGCATGATAAAGGACAAAATTCTGAACTCAATGAGTCCAAAACGAAAAAACGTTGAAAATTGCAAGATATAAGTATTTAGTTTCGAGGTACCGCACTGCCGGCCATTTAAAGGGTAAAAATGTCGGAACCCCTCCTCCAACTCCTTGATCAAAATTTCAGTTAACCTGACAAACGATTTTGGCTCTATTATTGAGGATAGGAAGAGTTTCAACTCCTACTATGAAAATTCATTTAGATATCGCGAATTGAATCTAAAGGTACCTGGGTACCCAGCCGGCCAGCGTTAAAAACTATCGAACTGTCTGCTTACTGAGTAGAAACACGACAAAACAGGCACTGATTGATTTTCATTTTGACTGCACAAAACAAAACAATCGGCTCGCGCAGACTGTCTGCTTACTCTGATTGTTTTCTTCCTTAATATAGCATAGCATGCCCTCCTTAGTCTTTAGACGCGCGGCTACAAAGCAAGACCATGCTGAGGGTGGCTGGGTTCGATTCCCCAGTGCTGCAGTACTTTTCGGATTGGAAGTCTCTGACTTCCCTAGGCATAAAAGTATAATCGTGCTAGCCTCATGATATACGAATGCTGTTAATAAGTTAATAACTGTGGAAGTGCTTAAGAACACTAAGCTGCGAGGCGGCCCTGTCCAGTGTGGGGATGTCATGTCAATAAGAAGAAGAAGATATGGATTAGCAAATCGGGTGGCTATACAATGCTCATGAGCACACTGTATATTGTCGCAAATTGACTTGGATTAGTACCTTTTCCTATACAGTAGCAGTTGAATACCAGTTAGGACCACGTGCCTACAATCACGGAAGGAAGGGGAATGTTAAGTTCAACATCTACTATTGAAGATGCAGGAACCCATACTACCTTCATATATATCTCGAAAGGAAAATGTGTTAGTGGGTAAGGTGAAAGAGAGCTCTATTCGACAATCACGTTCAATCGCACACTTCTAGAGTGCTTTGAGAATAGGTCGTATGTGCAAAAGAGAGCCTCTCCGGTTACATTTCTTTCGATTATTACAAAGCTATACACAAATTTATGTGGATTTTTGGCAGATATCTAAAGACAATAACTTTGTCTAGCGTGCTAAAGTGAAAATGTGCAGAAAATGCTAAACTTGCCGAACTATTAGCGAAAGAGAGCGTGAACAAGAGAATCTCTTTTTGCACATACGACTCATTCTCAAAGCAATCTAGACTTATTCACTGAAGGTTAGAAACAGAACCACACAAGCGGATTTCACAAATTCAGCGTCCTTAAAAGTCCGATCGCGCACCAAATGTTTACTCACTCGACTGCGCGAACTATCTGCTTACTGAGATACAGAACAAACAAAATCGGTTGCGCGGACTGTCTGCTTACTCTGATTGTTTTCTTCCCTAATATACCGCATAAAAAGACAATTGAACTCAGCAATTGATGAATCATGGTGTAAATCCACCACCGAAGCGTCGGTGATGATTAAATAGACATCATTCAGCTTCCCTGCAAAGACTACATGCAAAAAACCAAAGACTGCAAAAAAACATCTCCGTAAAGGCGGTATGTTCGCTCAAAACCAATCTTTTTATGGTGTCAGGCCATTAGGAAGGTCATAAGACCGAATGGTCATTAGGTCGAATGAGAAGTCGTTTCCTCTTCCTCCTCCATTCGTTTTCTTCCTTCTTTCTTCCTTCTTTCTTCCTTCTTTCTTCCTGTCTTTCTTCTTTCTTCCTTCTTTCTTGCTTTATGTTTTTCTTCTTTTTTTCTTCTTTCATGATTCTTCCACATTGAGAGTTGACGTAATCGTCAACTTCTCTCCACGAACAGCCTTGATAGCCGTGTGGTGTCGGAGCTTATTTTCCGGCTGAGAATAACATTACGGATTGACTTGTTCCAGTGGTAAAGTCTACCATACAGGTGACCCCAAATTTCGGTGTGATGCGGCTTTATGTTTACTATGCCTACGAATGAATGGTTAGGGGATCTATAAAACCCAACTGAAAACGGAGCCTGTGAAGCACCAGGGAGCTATGGCGTAGTTGACTTTTTGCTGCTCGAGATAATCCTCTCTCAATCTCAACTTGAGGTTACATAGTAGGGTTGAATATGTTTTTACTTAGTTTTTCAACAAATTGTTTCCTACATGGATTCGCATTATGCGTTTTCACAGTGCACTCTGTGTTTCGTGTTTGACGTTCGTCCATTGTCACGTCCTCAGTGTTTTTTGACACTCTCTTTAGTCCCTTGCTTAATGCGTGAAGTCTACATAATTAGTTCTCCCATAAATGGTATATCATGATATTTGCATTGTGTACTTATGCAGTATATTTTATGCTTCACAATTCATTGCGTTTTACAAAATGCATTCTATGTATGTATTATTGATTGATCCTCCTTCTCCAGAAACCTGTTCCATTCTCCCATCCAACTTCACTTCCTCTTCCTTTCCCTTTTCACTTTCTTTTCGTCAGGTAAATGATGAGAAAGGCCAGTGAAAGATGGCAAAAATCTCCAAATTGAGGAACGTGCCTCCTGAGCCAACGTTCTGATACCTGATTCTTTCTTTTTTCTGATTTCTTCTGTCTTTCATGCTTCTTTTTTTCCTTTTTTCATGCTTCTTTCTTCCTTCTTTCATGCTTCTTTTCTTCCTTTCTTTCTTCTTCTTTCTTTCTTTCTCTTCTTCTTTCTTTCTTCCTTGTTTCTTCCTTTTCCTTGTTTCTTCTTTTCATTCTTCCTTTTTCTTCTTCGTTTTCCTTCTTTCGTCTTTCTTCCTTCTTTCTTTCTTTTACTTCCTTTCTTCTTCCATCTTTCTTCTTTATTTCTTTCTTTCTTCCTTATTTTTTCCTTCTTTTTTCCTTCTTTCATCCTTCGTTCTTCCTTCTTTCTTTCCTTCTTTCTTTCTTCTTCTTCCTTCTTTCTTCCTCTTCTTTATTTCTTTCTTCCTTCCTTCTTCTTTATTCCTTCCTTGTTTCTTCCTTTTATCCTTCTTTCTTCTTTCTTTCTGCATTCTTACTTCTTTCTTTTTCTTCTTTTATCCTTCTTTCTTCCTTCTCTTGTCCTTCTTTATCCTTTCTTCTTTTTTTTCTTCCTTCTTTCTTCTTTCTTCCTTCTTTTTTTCTTCTTTCTTCCTGCTTTCTACCTTATTTATTCCTTCTTTCTTTTCATTTCACCTCTGACTCTGAATCAGATGGTCCGGTTGATTCATCTCCACACAACCCCAAATTGGGATAAAAGTCTACACGACTATAAAAAGCTAAGTCTACGGACGTAAAAATAAAAAATAATTATAAGTCGCTTTGTGACACATCGACAAAATGCGATAAAGAAGAATACCATGATTGTAAACTCCACGGAGTATAAATAGAAATAGGTTGGACATATGGCCTGCGATGCCAGTCCAGGTTAGGTGTGTGCGCAAAAGAATAGCACCACCCAAAACAGAACAAGAAGAAGAAGAAGAAGAAGACCAGTGCCAGTTGCGAAAACGTGGCTGGATTAATAACAAGACGCAGTTCAAAATTGGAACAGCTTGCTGCCAATGTTGTTCCAATCGAGCATAAGGTTCTTATCTTAAAGGTAGGCAGTTTATATTGTTAGCACGAGTCGAACCATCTGTATAGGCCCTATACAGATGTGCTCGACTTCAGGTTACGCACATATTCTACTTTTTTGTCTACGTTAAATGCTACTTTTGTCGAAGTAAAAAGTGTTAGTGCTACTGTTTTCTTTAAGTCGAGTCAAGACGAGAAACTGAAGACGGTATTACAATTGATTTCGAAATACGTATCTGTAAATGGTGAAATATAGAATATTACTAATGACAGGTAAGCTAAATTTCATATTTCATAAACAAATGTATTCAGTACATATGAATAACTTAGAAGAATTTTAAATATTAGATTACTCATAATTGAGCACATTTGAGATAAAATGAAGCGACATCTATAACGAAAGCTAAGGTTTGGCTATGGCAGAAGAAATGCGAAGAACTCATTTACTAAGTTATATTTTTATCATTTTTCTCATCTTGAAATTGAAAGGTAAACAATCCAATCTAGATCTTCTTGTTCTTGCGCTCATATCTCAGAAAAGAATCGTGACAAGCAATCAATTGATTTACACTCAAATTCAATTACACTCTTGACCAAATTTGCACCATCAATCAGTATCAACACAAAACACAGGTTGGCTTATTTGTTCCAGGAAACGCCACAAGCGAGCATCTCATATTTTCTCTGCCCAAGCTCAACATCCATTCCAAAATAAAACCACCTCCCACCCTATGTTGCCACTTGTTCCATCAATGAATGTTCAATGTTCACTCGGAAATCGGAAGAAGCAAACATCAAAATGAAATATTATAACTCAATACGGCTCTGCGTTGTTTCTCGCCCAGGTCCCCTGAAACGCAAAATAACTCATAAATTCCTTCAGTATCATGTGGCTGAGAACCTCGGAAGAAACCTTGCTCAACTGCATCATCGATCTCAGCTTTGCTAGTTACTGCCCTGAGGCTCATTCTGCTTCCACTACAGCCAGATCCTGGCGTTTGCCTATTGCCTACTCGAAAGGATGACCGACCGACCACAGCCAAAGCTCCATATCGCACACACCCAAGTCGAATCGCAAATATTGAACTTACGGCAGTGCCGCTCTCCAACTTCGAACACATCCATTCCGGTTGGCCGGTTACTCCACTAAATCCGAATCAAGGGCAACAACGATGCCAGCGAAGGTGCAACCCAGTTCCTACCTTGAGCACGAGCCTGAGCTCATAATTTCGATCCAAGTTTTATTAGGCTTCCAGCGTGGTACATTCCGATATGGGGCTTGGGCTGCACCAGTGCAATCTTTTTGCTTGTTCTCTCCAGGAAAAAAAACACCCTGAATGAGTGACTTGGGAACCGGAATGATGCCAGAGCTCTTTCACCCGATCCAACCTCTCGGTGGCCTCTATTGTTATTTACGGTTTTTCCACCGCAAGTCGTTGAGGTAGTACCATTCTCCGGGTGGTAAGATTGGATTCCGACTGGCCGGCTGCTGGATGAATAAGAATGTGTTTTTATGTGACTTCCGAACTACTGTAAGCGCTCTGAAAGACTGTGATATCAGTTCGAACGAGGTCTTAATAGAACCCTGGTCGGATTTAGCCTACATCACTTGGAAATTGATGACACTCCAGGATGTGCAAAGACAATAGATAAACAGTTCTACAGGACGTTTATGCTCTCATGAAATCGAATCAATCAAAATCCGTGAAGACTTGAACGACCATTGCTGAAGGTGAATTAATCAGAGTCTTTCATCTCGTTATCCTTTGAAGCAGGTACACCATAAGACGCAGGAGCGATTTGATGCCATCCACCTGATGTTGTGTACGGAGGATTGAGTTGAAACAAACAACAGACGAGCAAAGAATGAGCTTGGGAAAATTTGCTTTGAGATTTATCACCTCGGTATTGGATTTTATGGTTGCATTAATTGAATTGCACCATTGTGGTGGTCGTGTGATAAGATGGAGCACGAGATTGCAAGCTCAATGTTGTACATTGTAAAATAAATGAATTGCACAAATTTAATTATTTTAGGAGTGCTAATTATTCGTAAGAGGATCAAATCAATTCAGTATCAGATTAGAGGAAGATATTAACCATATTATATTGAACTGAGCAGAAATCCCTGTAAAATCAGCAAATCAGCAATACTCATTATCGAATTAGATCATAAGGGGTCGTTCAAAAATGACGTCACAGGTTTTAAGGGGGGAGGGGGTCTAAGATTTTGTGACAGTACATACACTTGGTATACAATAATCGTGACAGAGGGGGAGGCGGGTCTAGATTTCAAAAGAAGTGGACGTCATATTTGAATGAACCCTAAAGTGAAAGTTAGTTTGTTCGAGGGATAGAGATACAAAACAATCGACCCAGAATTCTTAACATAGAATTAACATAGAATCAGTTTTGTTATTCCCGAACAGTCCATTTGCCCAAGATCCCTTGCATCTATCTAACTTACGACCAAATGTTTATTTGCGGAACCTTCTTCGTTATCGACGTTATGTGCCCTTCGTATTATTTATGATTTTTGCTTGATTTATTGATCAGATATTATCTGTAAAATCAACAGGCCCGAGTTCAGGTCAAAGTGATTTCAAGAATCTCTAAAGATAAATATGTAGTCAAAACGACATTCCACGACTTCAGGCCAGGACTTCTTAAAATTTACATTCAATCCTCTGAGAACACCAGACTATACCCATAAATCACTCGATCCGATCAATCTTCCTAAGCAATTACCATTTACTCTCCATTCTGAATTGCCAATGGAGGTTATCGATATGGGACACAAAACTGGCGTTAAATTGAAAATATATTGATGCCATCGGCGCTCACGTGCTCTACACTGCCTAAGACCCACATAGGACAGATTCTATAAAAGAAAGCATAAAAAGCACTGAATCCACCAGAGAGCCACTGCAAACGAGCTTTCAATGCACCTGCTGTTAGCTACTGATGTCCGGTATACAATGAACGAACATGCGAACTGAAACAGGAGGGAAAAAACTTTCCGAGTCCACACACATGTGAGCATCTGCATTTGCATCGCCTTCTTACTTTGTTCAAATCAACCGCACGAGCACTTAACGAGAGGGCGATTTCAAGAAAGCATAAAGTAACTGTGTATTCACTCCCCACCGTCAAGCGTCCACAGCACGACCGCATGGAAACATCTCATAAATCGTCCCGGATAACGAGATAAAAGTTTGCCGCTAAGATGGTCGGAAATCTTTGCCGGGAAAAGTTTCTTTACATCCCTCCGGATGGTGCTGCTCGTTGTGTGTGTTCTTGTTGTTGGAGGCTGGGCTAACCACACTCCTTGGCACTGAAGCACTGTTGATGTTGTTGTCCGCGGTGACTGCTTTGTCACACATAAAACGGAAAAGTTTTCACACTTGCCAGGCATACCTAATCGAAGAGCCATATCGGAGAGCGCGCGCCTGGCCTGGCACGATCGCTGTTTTATTATCTGGCCATAAAATAATCGTTCCGGGGACAATATGGATCGAAGACTGATGATGGTCTTTGGCGAAGCGGTTATGGCTGGGTGAAAGCCCGCACGTGACAATCCGGCCCGGGAAGGCAGCTGCAGGCAACACCAACAGCAGCAGCAGTGTGGGAAACGATTGGAAAGTTTGTCGCATTAGCCTGAGGGGAGGAGATACTTGTTTCTGGTTGCAGACCTGTGATTACGCCGGTGTGTCTTGGAGAGTTTTATACTGTGAAAGAGAAGGGATTTAGGAGATAATTGCATAATAAGTTTACAATCGTGGAATAATCTGAACATGTGTACAACAAAACAACAACCAAAACTTGATAAAATAAAACAATGTGGATTGAAATATTGGTGAATATTTAAAAAAACAAAAGCTCATTTGGAAACTTATCATAAGACGAGTTCGTAGCATCCCATTTATTTCCATCACATAATTGTTATTTTCACAGATATGTATTTCGACCTCAACTGTAAGGCCGTCTTGAGTGTCGACTTACGATACGAGACACTGAAAACAGAGCTTTACTGTTGAGCTCGGAATACGTATCTAATACATATCACATCAGTGTATTTAAACTTATTCAGTTGACAAAAAGATTCGCGGTTTGGTCGAGGTTGTAACAAATCAATGCTTCCAATCATTTGAACCTTTAACACGATGGATGTTCTGTCAGATTCGGTCAACATTTTATAGTAGCTTCGTATTCTAATCAGAGGGCAGTCCTTGTACTTTTTATTATTCGATCCATAATCAAATTTTCTTCTTGCGTGCATCTTTACAACGTAGATGCAGGTTTCTTCAATGCGAACGTCCTATCAAACTTGAGAATTGTTATAGTTCTTAATAACAATAACAATGTGGAACACTATAGAAACTGGGAAAATGGGATATGACAATGACACATGACACATGAATGACACAGTAACACTACTCTTTTGGCGGGCACCCCAGTAACGCTGATAAAGAAACTCTCGAATTTGCGTAGCCGCCACGCAAAATAATGATTCTTTCGATCAACAACATCATACTTCGTTTATGAGGTTTCATCACTTAGCTCAGCTCAGCTGAGTTTGATTGACTGGACACATCGTAGTTGCTAATCGTGATTGGCAGAGAAACGACAAATATGCAAAGCTCACAACATGCTTCGGAGTTTCTTGAATTCAAGACCAATAACGAAGCCGGTCACGTCCTCATAGTCAATTAGGATAAGGAGGAAAATTAGTTCGACACTCATTGCTACAAGAGACCAAAGAATCCTCTGCATCTCCATGAGTGCACTGGAAAGGAAAAGTATGTTAGTTGGGAAGAAAATCTATTCGAAATCGTAGTGATGAACTTTGAGAAAAACTTTAAAATCACTCTAATAAAGCATTAAAGAAATATTCGAAATCGCCTTGGTAGGTGACTTATCATTTCTTTTGAACGACGCTATTTTCATGACCACTTGATCAATCATAATACGTATACGATTTCATGCTTGTCACTCGCTTGCGATAACGTTTGATTCTATGCTTCATCGTGATTTGTAATAATGCTCCCTGCTCCCTTCCACTTTCAGCTCAGGTAGTTCATCTCACCGATAAAAGCCAATGAAAATCATTCAACAACATCATACTTTTTTGAGCGTTCTACCAACGCACAAAAAAAAAACTCTTGAGTGCGGACGTCCCACTACGCAAAATTCTGATCATTGTGACCCGCAATAACTTTATTCTTTTTGCGTGCTTCTCACCTATTCATATGAAGAAGCGATTTATCAAGCAGAGATGTGATCCACTTGATCAATCATAATACCATTCTTCTTGCAGGCGTCTCATTCACGCAAAGGATTGAACACATGACTGTAAGCGTTCCACCGCGCAACATAAAAGAAGATTTTCCTAAAAGCAGGCGTCTCACTATACAGAATATCGATCATTTCCATCCACAAGAACAATACCAGCAAACACAAGATCGTATATCATAGCGAATAAGTATGCAAAGTGGAGGCCATACGTGCATTTTGCACGCAGTCAAATGGAGGAATGCTATATCGCCTCCACTCTTGTACACTTATTCGCTAGCATATGGATTTTGTGTTGGCGTATACCTCGTCTCACCGACGCAGATGAGGCAAATCTTAAATGCGGGCGTCCTACCATGCACAATTGTGATCATTCTGATCCGCAATCACGATATTCTTCTTGCGGCATCCTTGAAAATAATGCGAGTGTCATACCACGCGGAGTTGTGATTCATCCGATCACACTGATAAAACATTTTTTACGAGCGTCCCACTAGAGGAGGGAACTCTTGACTGGTGCGTACATTAAGAATAGTGATCACTTTGATCCAAAAGAACAATGTTTTTCTTAATAGCGTACTATGGCGTCTCATCGACGCAGAAGAAGAAACATTTGAATGCTGGTAACATTTTGGTCCATTCGATTTACGAGAGCACTATTTTTTTCTGCTAGCATTCCATCAACGCAGACGATGAAACTTTTGAGTGTAGACGTCTTACCACGCTGAATTGTGATCATTCCAATCCACAATAAAACTATTCCTTTTGAAGGCATCCCACAATCACAGCATAAACAATCTTTAAGGCAGGCATTTCACATTGAAGAATTGTGATTGATTTGATCCGCGAAATCATTCTGGGACAAACGTAAGTGAAAAAATATAAAATGCGAGCAACGCACCATGCAGAATCCGATCCACAATAACAATACACATCTTGCTGGCATCCCATCAACGCAGATGAAGAAATTCTTGAATTTGAGCGTCCTGCCACGAGGATTTGTGATTCATTCGACCCAAACTAATGTAATATTTGTTACGGGCACCCCACCAATGGATATGAAAAAAACTCTTGAAAGTAGACGTCTTTCACGCAGAATTATGATTTGTCGCACTCTAAATAACACCGTTTTATCCTGCAAGCTTCACCGATGCAAAGGAATGATTTTTGATGCGTATCGCTCCACGAATAATTGTGTTCCATCCGATCCGCAATTACCATTCCCCATCCAACATTTCAGCAATCTGATCCATAATACTTAAGGTTCTATTAACGCAGAGGAATGAATGATTTTGCGGGGTCTCACCAAGCAATTTAATGGTCCATCCAATTTACAAGAGCGCCGTTATTCCGCGGGGTTCACCAATACAGAAGATAAAATTTTTGAATGCGGGTAGTACCTTACAGATTTGTGATTGTTCTATCCGAAATAACATTTTATTTTTGCGGGTGTCCCAACAACACAAGTTAAGACACTCTTGAAATAATTTTGATCATCACAGCACAATTCTGAGTTTGTGCGGGCAAAAAGCATAACTCACTATCATGGCGCTTATTTGGAAAAAGGCTGTTGCAAAACTTATGACAAAGTAAACATTTACCAATGAGATTTCGAATTTTTTGTATCAAACAATGGGCACGAGTTTTAGTGCTTTTTATTATTTTAGGATGATATATGTAATAAAGTTATTGCTCAGTATCTTACGAGTTATACTTTAATGTGACATAAAAATCAGTTTGGTTTCCATTTCGTTGAAAAGATCTTCCTTTACAATTATTCTATTTCCTTCCACTAATCAACTTTGTTTGTATCAACAGATACGTATTTCATATCTTTCTACTTGAAATTTTTTCAGTGTTTCGTTATCGACTGGAAGGGCAAGAGCGTTAGACTTTATCTTGTGGACAAGAATTACCATTGAGAGAACAAGACAGTACCAGGGCAGTATATGAGTGAAATACCGCAACAGAACATTCTTTTCAATCCACTTGGAATGAGGAAAAGTTGAATTTGGGACTCGGAACGTATCTACGTCGGTGGTTTAATTTCCGTCATGGTACTCGAAACTTACAAAACGTCACGTTTGGGCTTCACGCATCATAACGCTTCTTCTGAGCCTTCGTTGGGATACGGATGAGTGTCTCTTTTTATTGGTTGTAGAGGGATTTGAATGTCGTCTTACTTGATACTTGATGAGCTACAGCTCTTCGATGAACCTACGCCGAAGTATCCTTCTCCACTGGACTCGATCCTGGCCAATCGCTTCCAGTCGCCCTGAACATTGAGCGCCCTCAGGTCCTCTTCAACTGTAAAAAGCCATGTACGGGCCTTCCACGAACCCTGCGGCCTCTTCCGGGTTCTCTACTAAATATTAACTTCGCTTGACGTTCTTCCGGCATCGAACAACGTGACCAGCCCATCGTAGTCTGCCGTTGTATAAGCTCAATATCCAGCCTTTATATACCTGGTACAACTGATTCATGCGACGCCGCCAGATACCGTTCTGTTTACCGCCAGTATTGGCGCAGCACCTTACGCTCAACACTCGAGGGCTCTCTCGATCAGCCTCCTTTAACGTCCATGTCCATGGCCGTATAAAGCCACCCGGAAGAATCAGAGTAGTATACAGTGCGAGTTTGTTTTCTTTTGCAGACTACGGGACTGCTGGTTACGAAGTCCGTAATAAGCCCTATTTGCAACCGATACGCCTTTTCACCTCGCGGTAACATCATTATCGCACGTCACCTAGTTCCAAGATACATATTCTTCTACCACTCAAATTTTCACCATCCAGCACTATTACGCTACCACCACCACTAATGAACCCACGTTGATTGCCTGCGACCATGTACTTCGTTTTGCTGGTATTGATCGTGAGTCCAATCTTTGCTGTCTCCCTCTTAAAAGTCGCAAAGCCTCTTCCACGGCACGGCGATCAATTCGATAATATCGATATCGTCCGCAAATCCAGGAGCATATGCGATTTGTGATAATGGTACCGCTTCTATGCACACAGTCTCCCTACGCTCCCTCGAGCTATATTAAACAGTAGGTTCGAGAGTGCATCACCTGCTTAAATCCATCTAAGGTAACAAATGACGTCGATATTTCATCAACCCTTACACTTGATTTCGATCCGTCCAACGTTATACGAATCAGCCGTATCAGTTTCGCCGGAAAACCATGTTCAAGCATAATTTGCCATAAATCATTCGTTTAACTGAATCGTACGCGCCTTGAAATCAATAAACAGGATAGTGTCTGCAAGTTGTACACGGAATTTATCAAGGATTTGTCTCAGGGTAAACATTTGATCCGTCGTTGATCGGCTCACGAAAACCCGCTTGGTATTCGCCGACGAAGGACTCTTCAAGCGGTCTCAATCTGTTGAACAGAATACGGACATAATTTTGCGCCGAATTAAGGAGGGTTATTCCTCGGTAATTGGCGCACTCCAGTCTATGCCCTTTCTTAAAGAGAGGGCAAACTAACCAACCAGCTAGCAGGCATTTCCTCGTCTTCCCATATTTTCGACATAATATGGTGCAGAACTTAAGTGCTACTGCCATGTTTGAGAGTTCAGCGGAGCTAGTCCTTCCCGCAGCCTTATTGTTTTCAGCTTTTTGACAGCTTTTAACCTC
>NC_085140.1:256749966-256756010 GCF_024139115.2 Armigeres subalbatus
GTGCGTTTGCATCTACCGGACCAAGGCAGGCAACCTATCAGGCATTGATTAAATAGCTGTTATACCTTTAGCAGATTTGTTTTTATCTCTGTCACTTTTACCAGCATTGGCGTGTTAAATGCTAGGTCATCCAAGAACTTCTTGGCAACAGACCTCAAATTAACGAGCGAGCGATGAATTTCTAATCTCATATGTAACTTCAAGTGGAATAACCTCATTCTGGTCGCATTGAGTGGTTCATCTTTTAAAGATTTTGTTACTAGCTTAATCTGCTTAGTCTGGTAGGATTTTTTAAATTCCTGAGCATGGAGTATCATTGTGACAGCTTCACAAGCGAATGCAAAAATAGTAACTTGGCTTCTGGAGCACGATGAACGTGACCCATCAAATTGAACATTTCTTCACTCCTCCTTCACTCAAATTGCCAGAATTGTTCAAAAACGGCTTAATTTATTTTTATAAAAAAACAAAGAAATTTCTTGGTATTCTGAAATAATGTCCGAAGGACATCCTGGAGGAAGTTCTGAAGGAATTCTTGAGGAATGTCAACAAAATTCTCAAAGAAATTTAAGAATGTCGGAATTTCTTTAGGAGTTCTTGAATTCGTACGGAGATATCCGAAATTTCGTCCTAAATTTTTGAAGCAAATAGCGAGAAAAATTCGAAAGAAATATCAGATGAATATCCGAGGCAGAGTAGAGAACCTTTACGCGAAGATAGAGAGAATCTCCTTTCAACAGTGTAATCCAACAAACTGATAAATAAATACGCAATACTTTATTTGATAAACAATACCCAAATAAATTTCGGGTACAGTTTTCCATCATTCTGGCTTGAGTCTTGCTCTGCATACGGCTCCACCTAATATTACAGTCAAATTTAAAGACCATTCTGCTTTGTATGTATGAAGGGCAAAAACGGAGGCAGCAGACCCATAAGCAGAGACACTTACGTGAAGCCGCGATATCTCTTTCAACAGTGTAATCCAACAGACTAATACATAAATCTGCAATCCTTTTAAGCTTTTCGAGGTAGCTTTTTTGAGGAAGGCGCGTCAAATCCATTACAACTGTGTGGAGGTACCCATCTACATGGGTAGACATTTTTATTTCAATTCAAAAAGAATTTTTGAAGGAATTCTGATGAATTGTCAGAATCAATCTCAGAAGATTTTTTAAAAGAATTCCCAGAAGAATTCCCAAGATATTTCCTAGGTCCTAAGAAGTTCCAAGCAATTCCTAAGGGAAATTTCAAAGAGCTGTTTCTATGTGGACGTTTTTGAAGGAATTCGATGAAATTCTGACAGAATTTGTTTAGGTATAATAGAATAAGTTTCTTGATGTCTTACCGAAATAATTCGAATATATTTTCTAGGGAATTATTTAAGGATTTTCGAGAAAATCTGTAGAAATTTTCGATGGAACTCTTAGTAAATTCCAAGAAATTCATGGAGCATCTAAATATCCACTTCTCGATATTTTGGGAGTTTTCTTGGCATGTAGCTAATTATAGAGTCAAACACAGTGTTTCACTACTGTCCAGATTTTGAAGAAATTCTTAGAAAAATTTAGAATTTCTATTTAAATTTCAATAGCTATTTGTTTGAAACATCCACTAAAAATCCTTCATAAAATTCTGTTCGAAAATCTCCAGGTTCTCTTTAGTTATTCCTTCAAGAATTGAGTCGAAGTTCTCCAGAATTTCTTCGAAATCTCTTTAGAAAACCAAGGAATTTATATGGATATTCATCCAGGGACTCCAGAAAACCTTCCGGAAAGGCCTTTTATTAATTTTTCAGAAACTTTTGAACATCCTCCAGAAAGTCCTTAGAAAATTCCTTCAGTAAACTATACAAAATTTCTGCAGGAATATCTCCGGAACGAATCATAATATGCAGGAATTTTAAAGGAATTTTCGAAGAAACTCCTGAGGAATTTGAGGAATTATTTTAAACTTAAAAAATAGCACGTCAACAAATATTTTAAAAAATGAATGAATTTAAGCAAAATTACCAAGATTTTCAAAAGAATTTCAGAAGAAAGAGTTCTAGAGAATTTTAAAAGAAATTTTGGAGATCTACAGGAATTTCTGGAAAAGTTGATAAAGGAATTTCAGGAAGTCCGAAGGAATACCTAAAGGAAAGAAAAAAAAGAGAAAGTTCAAATAAATTAGAGGTAAATTTGAGAGAATACAAAAATTTCCTAGAGTTTAAAGAAATTGTTGAGGAATTACTTAAGAATTTTTATAAGAAATTCGAAAACAAATTCCTGAAGGAATTTATAAGAAAAAATCCTAAGTTCGATTCAAAGGTTTTTTCAAAGGGATTTGATTGTAGAATTTCAAAGGAATTTCAAAGGAACTACTAAAATACCAATGAATTTCTAAAGAAATTCAAAGACTCGTAAAGGAATTTCCGAAGCAATCAAAGAATTTCAGAAATTCTGAAGAACTTTTGAAGAAAATCGAACTAATTTACGAAGAAATACCAAATACATTTTCATTCCTTCTTAGAAGAAGTTCTGAAGAAATTCATTAGGAACATCTTAATTAGGCTTAGAATTTTTCGAATTTTCTGAGGAATATCTTGAGGAATTTCAAACGAATTTCTGGATTTGATCCAAATTACTTTCCAATGAACTTATGAGCTGTGATGCGGCTATGACCTAGTGGGTAATGTACACTTTGTTGTGTGGACATACAAGCCATAAGGATACACCTCATCAGTCGATGTGTAGCTAATTGTACAAAAAAATCAAAAGATCGTATGGATTGCTGCGTTAAACTTTTTCTCAGCTCAAAATTCTTCACGCCGATTCACGCCGCCGCCGCCGCCGCGATACTGCTTACGGCGTGACGCCGCCGACGCCGCCGCCGCGGTGTAAAATGACCTTAGCCGCCGCCGTTCACAAATACTTCGGCGACAGGTCTAATTCGAAAGACGATCTGATGAGTGCGATGGCTTAAGTACGTCGAATATGGTGAAAGCTAGTCAGTCTAAAATTAGCAAAACAGACCTCTTAGAGTCAAAAGATATTTTAGGCAACAACTGTTTATGACGAATCTTTCTATTCCAATATAATTCATCTACGCTTCAGTTATATAATACTACAAATTATCCGTGGAAGTAATTTCCAATCGATGCGTTATTTGGTATTTACTCACGTTTGTTTCCTTCTGTTTCGTTTCTTTTCATGTGCCAATCGCCATTACTGCGTGCCGCAAACAGCGAAGTGATCCGCGGAGGTGCTGATCGAGGAGTTCGCGTCCACTTAGGACTTATCCGATCGCAAACGGAGGAGGATGAAGTATATTGTTGCTAGGTCAAAGCTTCGGGCGATGATTATTGCGATTATGGCGTTAGGTGCCGGAATATAGGTGCTAGGTGAGCTCAATTGAGTGTGGATAATGGGCTTTTTCACGGGCCGATGGCGTGGTAGAACATATGGGAGTTTAGTGAATCGATTAGAATTTTTGTTGCTAGGCGGAATCGTGGAATTGAGCATATAAACGATTCATTCTGCGAGTTCGTTTACAAGCCACCGTGGAAACTACCATTTACCAACATCGAGGCTTTCAAGTTCTATTAGCTGTTGGTTTTTCTGACTAAGGATAGCGCCACAATAAATAATAATGAATTAATTGAAACGGCAAGACAAATCGTAAAAATAGTTCTTTGTCGGTTCCCGCTCTTCAGGTTAGAAGCAACTATTACTGACTAGTAGTGTCGTATTACTCTGAAACCCGCATTTTGATTGTTATTTATTGTGTAAAAACATCTGCTTAATTTTTTTCGAAACATGGGTATTTGATAGAAAAAAATAAGATAGTAGACCTAATGAGCAAATATGGATTCCTCGTTGAATGACACATCGACCAAACTTGATTCGTTTGAAACTTATTTACATATTTACGGTGTATTCCCCTAATTTGAAAAAAAATCGACCCTCGAATAATTTATAAAAGATCGTAGGATAGGGGGAATGACGGCTTTGGCAGGTTTTGTTCTATTATTGACAGGGTGGTTTTTTCGACTATGCTCAAATTTGACCTAAACATTTCTTGCATATCAAATGATGAGATGTTTTAAATTGATTTTTCGAATTAAAGTTCAGATTCATCTAAATCATCTGATAGAAGGTACTTCGTAGACTTTTATTATCTGCCTATTTCACTCAAAATCTTTTTACCTCTGGGTCAGCAGCAAGCAGGGTTGTAAATTTTCGCAGCACTGGATGAAGGTGATGTTTTTATATCATGTTTTATTTTCTTCCTGCTTTGAAATCAACCTCACATTCCGGAGAGGCAGAGTAACAAGAACTCAATCACCCACTGCCGCGAAGATGAAATTTACCACAGCAAAATGTACTACATTCACCAGCAAATTGAAAAAATCACCACGCGTTTAAATGGGCCACCTACAGTCATACGGTAAGGGACGAAATGAGCAGCCTGTCAGAGCGACTTGGAGGGCTGAATGCGAAATTGAACCATCGGTGTTGAAATGATTTTCAGCACCCAGTCGCACTCACCACGGCGGCGATGAAGACGACTGCAGATTGATCAGATCCATGTTTTCACTGCATTGATCGAAATATTTCAACCCTGGCAGCAAGATCGTCGTTAACTAAAATAAACTATAAAATACGAAAGTCAAATCGCAAAATTGTAAGTGCACAAGGGCAAAAACAATTTTACACAAAAAGGCAATAAAAGCAAATGGAACTTCTATGAATATATTCATCTCTTTAATAACATACTTTGTATAATTTTTGTCAGGCATAACACTAGGAAGAATAAAGCTCGATCCACTTAGTATTTGGCCGTTTCTTTCCAATTACTGGCGCTCTGTGGCGTACCGAGAAGTAAAATATCATATCGTTGCGGAAAGTTTGTTTAATTTATGGTGAAAGTTTCATCAGTATTGATGCTGACGTTCAAAAGTTATCGAAAATGGAATGCGAGAGATGGGAACATATTTGCACACTCACGTTGGAAATCCAACATGGTGAGGAGGAATGATTTCAAAGTATCTAAAATTAGCGAAATTAACTGTAAAACTGTCAAACGTTATCGGAAACACTATTGCTGGATCGCGAAGAACAAAACAATCGTAGAGTCGAACATACGACCAGAAACTACAAGTGAAAGTCGCAGAGCAGTTCGGAACCATTTTGGGATTTCCTTGCGTGATTTAGCGAAAGGTTCACTGCGCCTATGGCACAACTCAAATAATCTAGGGCAAAGGTTTCATGTCGATGATGTCAGTGAGCGTCCCAACAGGACCTTGAAACCGATCCTGGTTGCCAAACATCGCGCAAGAATGCTGGTCGAGAAGTTCTGACGAAATACAATTGATGTATTTTGATTGGATGAAATTAATTAAATTGGCCTTCAATTCCGGACACAAGTTTTACCTTCAAACGGAAAGGAAATACCCCAGGAAAATTCAAATATGTTTATACAAGCAAGATTGTCACAAATTGATGGTCTGTCAAAGCATCTGAGTTGTGGAAAGAAATCTAAGTTTTCATCACTGGAGCGACCAAAATAAAATATACAAGGAGGAGTGTCTTCAGAAGCGATTTTGCCATCCATTCAATCACACGACTGCCCGGTGTTGCTTTGGCCTGACTTAAAAGTGCCATTACAGACGGGATGTAATGGAATGGTATGAACGATTGATAATGACGTTATTGAAAAACTATCAACCCAAAATGCCCAAATTTTCGTCCCAACGAAAATATTAGGCACAATTATGGAAACTTGAGAAATGGTAAGACAATCAGAAAACCATCTTATATGGATTGGTGTGAAAAATGGCAGATTAGTTGACCGTTCTACGTGTGTGGTATTGAGTGAAAAGTCCGAGAATTCATCCGAAATGATGAAATAATTTTCGATGTTTTTTCCTTTAAAGTTTACTAAATTCCTGTATAATAAAACCTGAAGAACCTTTTATGTACTTTTTCAAAGAAATGCCTAATTTCGTGCGCCAAATACTAAGGGACTGCTTTATGTATGGTTCCTATTCTCAATATATGCAA
>NC_085140.1:256756035-256795267 GCF_024139115.2 Armigeres subalbatus
ATTGATATCTAGTGTCGGTGACTCCACAGCTTGTCCATCGTCGCTAATATTTATTCTGTTCACCGATGCACCGTCACTTCCTCCATTCAACAAAGTCTCGAAGTGTTGCTTCCATCTGGCAGCCACTTCAGTTTTATCTGTCAGCAAATTCCCTTGCTGGTCGTTGCACATGACGGGAGATGACGCTGTCTTTCTCCGCACGCCATTGACAGACTCATAAAACCTCCGCATATCATTCTGCTTCATTTTTTCCTGCGCCTCACTAATAACTTGTTCTTCGTACTCTTTTTTCTTCCTGCGGTGGGTTCGTTTTTCGGCTGCTCTTGCTTCCTTGTACCGATCTCTATTCGATCGGGTACCCGACACCAACATCCGGCTTCTGGCAACGTTCTTCTCGTCTGTCACTCTCTGACACTCCACATCGAACCAACCCGTCCTGGGTCGCCTCTGTGCAGTGCCTACCACTTCTCGTGCTGTTGTGCTCACTGCTCCATGGATCGACTCCCATAGATCGTTGATGTTGTCGCTAACGTTGATTGCACTTATCCGTTCGTTGAGCTTCTGGCGGTACTCAGCCGATACTCCTTCCGCCGACAATCGCTGGATATCGTAACGCACCGTTCGCTGAGATCTTTCGTTCGATACAGTTGACAACCGTGATCGAATTTTACTTACAACGAGGTAGTGATCAGAGTCAATGTTCGGACCTCTGAATGTCCGCACATCGATAACATCCGAGAAATGGCGCCCATCCACCAGAACATGGTCTATCTGGTTGCAAGTTTCGCTTTCGGATGTTCATTCGTGCAAAGTAGGTGCTACTGATGGCCATCCCTCTGGCAGCAGCGAAATTTACTAGCCGTAGGCCGTTGTCATTGGTAGCGGAGTGAAGGCTCTCCCTACCGATTATGGGACGGAAAAAGTCCTCTCTACCGACCTGAGCGTTAGCGTCTCTGATAACAATTTTCACGTCATGCTTTGGGCACTCTCCATAGGCTTCATCAAGACATTCATAAAACATGTCCTTCACGTCGTCGGATTTATCGTTTGTCGGTGCGTAAACGTTGATTAGGCTGTAATTGAAGAATTTGCCCCGTATCCTCAACACATAGATTCGTTCGCTAATGGGTTTCCACCGCATCACTCGCTTCATCTGCTTGCCCATCACTACGAAACCAACTCCATGCTCTGCTTTTTCACCGCCGCTGTGATAGATGTTAAACTTGAATGCAGTATTGGTCGTGGGGTCCACGGCTCGGAATTCACGTTCTTCGGATCTAGGCCATCGGACTTCTTGAATAGCAGCCACGTTTACTCCAACCTTCTGCAGTTCACGAGCCAGAAGGCTCACTCGTCCAGGTTCATTTAGGGTCCAGACATTCCAGGTACCGAGTTTCCAATCATAGTCCTTATTTCGTTGCCGGGTCGGTTGCCAAAAATAACGTTCTCTTTTTCTTCTATCTCCATTTTTCGTGGTATTTGAGAGGCTTCAGTAAGCTACCTTACATCATGCATCATGGGCCGCTTATGCATCATGGGTCGCGTTAGAGAAACACTGCTCCGGACAGACTTTCTTCTCTTCATTACCTCTACGAGTCGACAGTCGCCGCTTTGCTGTTCCAGTTGTATCTTTTTAATTGGATGGCAGAGATATCGAGCTGGATGATGAATCGTCGTCAAAAGAATCGAAGTTGTTGTGTTTCTCTGTCCTCTTTTCATCTTCTTCAGCAATAGAACGTTGGACTTTGGCTATTATATCACCGAACTCTTCGGATGAGGATGGTGTTTCTCGCTGCGTAGTGGAGGATATTCTTATTGATAAGCTTGGGCTTCAGTCGATCGTGCGGGAGCTGCACTGTTTCGATGACTGCAGCAGCAGCTTCCGAACATTTTTGTTTCGGATGCGCTGCTTTGCCACATGTCCTACATAATGGTTTCTGTCCATTGTATGTGTACAAGCTCTGGTGATTGCTAATCGTGATGTATGATGGAATCGGATTTCGTAGCCTTATGTGTACAACACGCACACCTTTGTATACACCGGAGAAGTAATGTTTCCACCTCTCTTTGGTCACCGAAGTCACTGTTCCGAACTGTTGCATGTAGGCATGAACGGCGGCATTATTTACTGTCGGCGGGAGATCATGCACTCGTACTGCTTTTAATTCGGAATTCAAGTAAACGTGGATTGCGAATTTATTATTTCCACACAAGAAATAGTGCTTAAATTGTGTTCGGTTTCGTACCGACAAGCGCCATCGAAACTGACCATCTCGATGAATACACACTTCCAAAATCCAAATGTTGTGAAATTGGATTTGTTTCACATCCGACAACTTCAATTTCAGGTCAATTTCGAGAAACTTATGCACTTTGCCTGCATCAGGTCTCACAGAAGGCACATTAAAGTCCACCACCACGGTATTTAGGTGAGCGGGATGCATTGCCGTCAAGGCGTTTGTTTGCGAACTACTCGAAAAATGAATAGAAAGAAAGCGAGTAAAAGAACACGTCCGATGGATAGAAGCTCTGGCTGTCAACTGATCTGTCGGTCTTAGATTTCTCCGAAAATTCCTTTGGACATTCCGTCAAGACTTCGTTCAGAAATTCGGATATACCTTCTGAAAATTCTTCTCAAATTCCTTTTGAAATATCTACAGAAAATGTTTTAGGAGTTCCTTAGGAAATTGTTTCAGAATTTCTCCAAAAAATCTCTAAAAACTCCTTCAGAAATTCATTTACGGATTACTTCGGAAATTTTTTTCAGCTTTGGAAATTTGCTTAGAAATTTCTTTGAAAATCAATTTATGAATTCCTTCGGACTTTTTTTAGATATTCCTCTATGAGTTCCTTAGCAAGTTTCTTGGCAATTTTTCCTGATATTAGGAATTCTTTCAAAACTACCTTAATTTAAGCAATAATTCTAGAGAATTTCTCCGGAGAATCCTATGAAAATTCATCCAGTAAATTCTTTGGTAACTTTAGGAAGCTTCTTACAGGCAGCGACAAAACTAGCTCTGAACACATTGTTGATTCGTCCAGTCGTCTTGTACGGCCATGAATCATGGACGTCAAAAGATGCAGATTATCGATTTCTCAAAGTGTTTGAGTTGCAAATACTGCGCTCAGTACTTGGCGGCATAAAAGAATTTGGTAAATGGCGCAGACGAATGAATGTAGCTCGAGTTATACCAAGTATACAAAAAATGCAGACATAGACAGGCTGATAAAATCAACCCGTGAGCAACTTGACGTCTCCAGTACATTGTCAGTGTACCCTGAAAAATTGGTTTAGGTGGTTCTGTCAAACTTACTTATATCGGGAGCATTTCTTGATTATGGCGTAAAAGGTCAAAGATAAACCTATTTTTTTATTATTATTTATTATAACACAATTGCATGACTCATTAGTTATTTTTGTCTAGGCTCGTATATATTCAAGCACTACGGGGCTGGGTGCTTAAAATATAGATAAAACTACAACGTGGTTTGTTGCTGGATTATTCGAAACAATTTTTTATAGGGGTACCAACCCGGGAACAACTTGACATCTGTAGTACGATACCACTGTAACCGTACCCGAAATTTTGTTTTAATAAGTTCAATTGCTTCGGACAAACTTGTGATCATCTGAATCATTTTATGAAAAAAGCGAAAACGAAGGTAATGTCCAGTACTAAATAACGTGACAAAAATCAATACAAACTAAAACTGATATTAGGAATTAAAGAGGCGGTAGCTGATGACTCTAAGATGACCGACTAAAGATTAAAGGAGCGACTGCCACAACAAATCAAATGGCGGAAATTTTACCGACGGTTCATTTTCATCGATAGCGCGTAAATGCCGTATAACTTGGAAATTTATAAGGATTTCGCAAATAGAATATGTTATGTGAAGTATTAGTGGGTGAACTGGGCTGGAAATACTGAGGAGGAAAGCAACGTTATTGGATAAATGGGCACGGAAGATGTTGCTTTTCAAAATAGCTTCTAAAAATCTATTCTACCTTCATCCTTATTATTTTTAATTTATAGTAAGCCCCCGCAAAATATTTATCTAGTTAATCCGATTGCCAAATCCATACAAATGAAACAAAATAAACCAACAGTCATTTGAAAAAAGACAAGATAATATATTTAAATGAGTGTTTTTACTTTTCATTCTGAAAAAATCTGAATTAGCCGGACAGTAGAAGCATAAGTACTAGAACGCTAGTGGCGTTATTATTTTGTGGCGTAAATTATTTTGTCAAATTATGCTTCAACAAGCTTCAATTGGGCATAGTTTATGCATCATGTTGAAGTGCATGTTTGGTTTCATCACCAACATCGGTTTGACTAAGATGAATACTAGGTGGTTCAAAATCGATTTTGCTCCACACAGTGCTCATCTGATTCTTTATCATGTTCTGAGTGTCCTCTGAAAATTTGAGCTCATTTGGATTAAAACTGATTTAGCACAAGCCGTTTCAAGTTTGCATGCAAATTAGTATGGGGAAATTTATTTTTTCATTATACTGTTAATGACGCTTCCCCATTATGCGCAGGTTAAAAGAAAACCTACACAGCTAAAAGCAATACTCAACAGCTTTCACCCAACGAAAACCGCATGTTGATTACTCGCCCCAATAATTAGTAATCGATTTTAAGGTGGTTATACAACAAAGCCACAAATCGGCCATCTTGGAAACCACGTGCTTTTTCTAGTGATTTTTCAAGAGCACGAATTAAGAGAACCACAATGCCCATGGGGATGAAACATCCGTAGATCGTTTGTTTACTCATGATAAACAATCGACTTTAATTTCAGCATTGTACGAAAACTATTACGCTGGATTTGAACTTTTGATAATAGGAGAAAATCGTGTGGTGAATTTGAAATTCACCACATGGCTTGATTGTATAATCACCTTAAGACAGATTGCGAATCTTTAGTCATGATCGTTAAACTTCTTTGAGGGCATCACTGAAATGTGCAGTGGAACATAGTAGCCTGAATTTGTGTGTGCTATCTTTCGCGCCACGAGCAGCAATGTTGCCTGTTGAGGAGTTATACAATTAGCTCCAGAAAACTACGGTATAGGTTAAATTCGATTACTAATTATTGGGGCGATTAATCAACATGCGATTTTCGTTGGGTGAAAGCTGTTGAGTATTCCTTTTAGCTGTGTAGGTTTTCTTTTAACCTGCGCTTAATGGGGAAGCGTCATTAACAGTATAATGAAAAAATAAATTTCCCCATACTAATTTGCATGCAAACTTGAAACGGCTTGTGCTAAATCAGTTTTAATCCAAATGAGCTCAAATTTTCAGAGGACACTCAGAACATGGTAAAGAATCAGAAGAGCACTGTGGAGCAAAATCGATTTTTTGAACCACCCTAATGAATACAGTCCCATACTAAAATCCAAGATGGCTGAATCGTGAATTTGGCAGATTGGAACACCTAGTGGTGTATTCATCTTGGGTTTGACACTTATAGTACCGGTACTTTGGCTGCCAGGTCGAAGTAATCTAGATGTTAGTCACGCGAACAGGAGCGACAATAGCAATCTAATACTTTTGAATCAACTAGCCGGACTAACGAGAGGATTTCTTTGAGGTAAAAGTAACCTTACACCTTGGGAAAACTTTCTGCCAGATTTTGGTCCCGCGTCCCTTGTATTTTAATTTGCGCTCAATTTCGAATAATTTGTGCCCAGCATCGTATAATATGTATAAAAAAGGCGGAAAAAAAAATTCGCGAACCAAATTCCCTAGGTGTGAGGCTACCGTAATATGGAATTTTGGGTTGGAAAGTTTCTCGACTTCCCTCACGCAAAAAGATGTTGCAGTTGAAATTATCGTACCGAGGTTTAATTTATGAATATGCACCGATGATTTTCTGCAGTTAACAAACCCGTTAAATCCGTAAATCATTAGGCGCAGCGAAAATAAACTGTGGGGGTTATTTATTTCATTGAATCGGCACATCGATCTAGATTCTTAGATTCAACTATTAAAACTGCATAGATCAGTGGGAACTCGTTGTTAAATGGGTGATATATAAAACAAATTTCTTTTAAAGAGATGAGCCAGCCCTGGGCTGAAAATCTCTTTAATAAAGATAAAAAAAAAAATTTCTTTTTCCAAAGCGACAAATTTCAACATTTTAAGCATTGGAAGTTTTGTTCAGAATCTTTTCATTAATTGCAATTACCAATTCACCCCATCAATATAACGCTCCTGTCCGTTGTTTGTTGACAACAAATGACGAAACAAAAAAACATGATTTCTACGGAGGAAAAGTGTGGCGGCAGTGTAGGATGACCCATTGTTTATGTTTCGAAGCACTATCTGCGATTTGCAAGTAGGTACGCGAAACTAAGGCCAAATGTCAAGTTGTGGGGGGGTTGGATAAAATAGGGCAGATTACAGTGGGCTGGACAAGTAGCGTGTATGCCGGAATAGAGACCAGCATAGGAAACAGAGGATGTTGGATCTGGGGTAGACCCCGCACTTGCTGGCTGTGTGCAATCGTGGAAGATGCGCGTGCAGCCGGTGTGCAGCGAGAGTGGCGACTAGCGGCCCAAGAACGAGCGACCTAAAATAAGAAATTACATTCGGTTTTGCTCCGAACAATACCATCATAGGTATAGATAACTTTAGGAAGAAGTTCTTGGACAGTTCCATCGGGAATTCCTTCACAATTTTGTTTTCGGGATCTCTTCAGAAATTAATTCAAAACTCCTTCAGAAATTTCTTCGGAAATTTATTTAAAAATTTCTTCTAAAATTGCTTTTGGGATGCATTTGGAATTCATTTGCAAATATTTTTGGGAATTTCTTCGAAATTTTCTTCGGGAATTCCTTCAGTTCCCAAAGTTCTTCCGAAAATTTCTCCAAAACTATGCCGGAAATGTCTTCATAAACTCTTTCGGATATTTCTCCAGGTATTCCGTTGCGTTGCGTTGTAACGGAGTATTTCGTAGATTGCATACTGATAGTTGTCATGTATATTCTTTACCTTTCTTACCCCAATTGCTTATGGATTTCTATTTGGAATTCAATGGAAATCCAATTGGGGAATCCAAAATGATAAAACATGAAAGCTATCATTGCTGGCCACGCCCATCTTCTCCGTTACTAGGAAAGGGAAGGAAATGATGATATGACATCTACTTAACGAGAGGCCAGCGACTCACCGACGCCCTCATAGATGCCAAGGAATTGGATGGTGGGTAGGGTATGTGGTTTAGGAGTATCATTATAAGCAAATGATAGAAAATTTGTGGAAATACGTTGGGAGTGACTTTGCTAAGAAATTTATGGCACTCCATTATCCTTGCCAATGATTTTCCTCGGATGGGGCGAAGGTATTAGCCTTGCCCTGGCTAATAGCCTAGGTTTAAGCGCCTTTGCTCGCTCTCTGAAACGAAAAAAGAGCAAAAAGAAATTAAATTCCCCTTCCCCCCTGATATGATAATGATTTTGATCAACAAATGAATTCTAAGTGGAGGGATAAATGATCAAACGGCTGCAAACAAGTCTCTATTGTCATAGCAGAAGCAAACCCGTCTCAATACGACAGGCAGAAGCACATGTTTGTGATTCAAACGCGATCGACTGTTGTTCAATTTCGATACACATAGTTGGGTAGAGAGAAAAGATGTGAAATATTGCTAAAGTAGGATTCGATGGATACGGGGAATTGACTCATATGCCACCGTTATTAGCTGGTTATGGGACAGCTTTCTCGCAATCTGCAAATCCAGCTACATATTAACAATAAAGTTCATGCATTTTTAAAAGCCGTTTCACCTGAAACCGTTTTAGCATTAATATTCGTATTTTTGTTCATTTCAAATGTAATCAGATTCATATTATGTTTTTTTTACTGAATTTCTAGAATGGCTCAAAGGGAATTAATTTCCATTGGGATTTCACGAATATTAATGTGCACCGCTGCCTAAAATTGAGGTTATTTAACCTAAAGATGGATTGTACTCTAACACTAACTTTGCTAATTGACGCACTCCACGAGAAGGGCGAAGGCAAATGAGGGAAGGTTGATTTGTGAATCCGTGTGAATTTATCTCAGTACTATACACACATACATTAAATTGATCAAAATATCCAGATGGAAAGTTCTAATTAAATTTAAAATAGCATGCAATGAACTCACCGGATAATAATAAAAATCCAATATCACATTCGAGTGGCGTAATCAGGTACACCAGGAACGGAAACAGTTGAACTACGCACCGTCCATTTCCGATATCTACCTGAACTTCGTCTAAATGCGGTTGATGTTTGAGAGACGGCAGCAAATAAGAGCGATATAGCATCCGAAAATCACTGGTTTGGAAAATCACTCAGAAAACCACAATTTTCACCCGCGAATATGGTCCGAGAAAAGCACACACCAAAAAATTATGAATATTACAGGTGATGTATTTTAATAAAATGACACAAGACCACATGACATAAACAGAAACGTATATTTTTCAATGTCAGATGATTTAAAATTACATGTCACGGAACTTAAACACAGCACCCGTTGCAATGCACCTAACGCACAAGCAGTCAATGACTTGATGCAGTGAAATACTTGTTCAGTGCAAATCGTGGAACCAGTTTTACTTCGATCATCCCTCTTTCAAGAAACGGAGATAGCTGAGTGGTAGCGTGCTGGGCTCTCACTCAGTGGACTTATATTCGATTCTCGTTCTGATCAATAAATTTTTTTGCCAATAAAGTTGTGATGTAAAATTAAAGTACCACCTAATTTTACGTCAAAAATGACGCTCGTATATGTCGGTGTCACAGCACCTAAAATTACATGATTATTTTTAGGTGTGCACTAGAAAATAAGATTTGACATAAACTGCAACGGAGCATTTTTTCTCTTTCCGATATTTCTCCAGGTATTCCCTCGGAAAATCCTTTAAAGTTTTTTAAATCCTAAGGACTTTAACCTTTAGTCCGGGGGAACTAGTACATTCTTTAATACATTTCCGAATAAAATACTGCAGGAATATTGTATACCTACACACCTAAAATAATCATGTAATTTTAGGTGCTGTGACACTGACATATACGAGCGTCACTTTTGACGTAAAATTAGGTGTTACATTTATTTTACATCTCAACTTTTTTGACAAAAAAATTTATTGATCAGAACGAGAATCGAATATAAGTCCACTGAGTGAGAGCCCAGCACTATGATTCTTTGCAGAAACTCTCGAAGGATTTCACGAAGGAATTTCCTGTAGGAACTTCCAAAAAAAATATCATTTTTCTCTCCTTTCTTTTGGCATTTAACCAAATTAAGGAGAAATACTCGATTTTTTTTCTGAAATTTAGATATATTAAGAAGTAAAACGACTGGAGTGTATCAAAATCCTGAATTGGAAATAACTTTTGATAAAAGTTATTAACAAATTGGTTCTATGACACCGAAATCTCTGCTCAGGGGTCACGAAAAGTGAAGCCGGATTTATTGTTGAAATTTTATTCATCAAAATCAGAGAATACCAAAATAGTGTTGATTTAAATAACTTTTTGAAATCAGGTATTGATTAGTGTCACCGGCAATTGATTATTTTGATGATCGGCAAACGTAGAATATTGCAATTTGATATTTATATGGGCGATTCCTACCATGTGAATCCAAAGATCCGCGGTAAAATTGATTTTTTCATCCACGCCGGTTCACGCCGCCGATGAAAGTCAACGAGGCAAAAGTGACCACCACGCCGCCGCCGATGATATGACCGGCGCACATGTCTACTACCTACCTAAACCTATGTTGGTCGTACACTCTGTGTTGCCCGGAACAAACCAGAATGTAATCTCATATTCCAGGGCTCTCGTTCCACGCGCACATCTTCCTCGATTGGACACAGCCAACGAGTGCGGGATCTACCCCGGAGCCGATGTCTTCTTCGCGTTTGTGCCATTCGCCATTTTATACCACGCCGCCAAGTATTGAGCGCAGTATTTTCCGCTCCGATAATTCGATAGTCTGTAAAACACATAAATCTAACCCGTTGTCAATAAAAGAAATTCAGATACATAAACAAATTATTGATGTTTATTGCAATGTCCGACATTCACAGGCTTTCACTGTGCACTGTCGATTGAGGTAAACTACTCTTAAAAATCATTTTAATTAAAAATACGCATTTGCTTCAGGGTATACTACCCTCCTAGCATGGCCGAATTAAAAAAAATCATCCTTTTCTGATATTGATACAGAAGTGGGCGAAAAAAGATAGGATATTACACAATGAACATCATCTTATCCCAATGACCAATGCAGTTGTGCAATCAATTTTCGTTCGTATCGTTCCCAACTCTTGTTCGTCCATTGCTATCCGCTAGAACATACCCACTTCCTTTGATATACGACCATCGTTTGTAATGATGCGGTTGAAGTAATAGCGTTGTAAAACAGCAAGCGGAGTGGTCATATCGGAGCAATACGTAACTTCTTGTTTGATCGCACAATAATTTGATCGACTGACCGTTTAGCTAAGAGAGAGAAATTCAAACTCGGAATTAGCAAGTTCAAAATTCCTCCATGTCACTACGTTTTACCTGAAAATCACCTCACGACGCGAACTCAAAATGGACTTACTCCTGCCTCTTCCACAATCCAGATCAAAGTGATCGAGTCATAGTCGAAGATCCTGAATTCAAATCGTCAAGATTGTCTTAATTCCTGGCCTTCGGATGGTTTTGACCTCACAGAAGTCCCGATCGAATCATTTCCCCCTCCTAACGATCGAAATGCAGGAAGCAATTGATCCATTCAATTGCAGCCCATTTTGCCCTGCTGATCTTTCCGAAAATTATCAAAGGGTATGTGTTGGGATTTTCTTTCCCCAGGTGGATAGTCGCCACCCGAATCGGTGACGTAGTCACACGCGCTCGCCACATGGTCTGCACGTTGGTCTTGAACATTCTTAGCGTTCTGTGAGCGCGAGAGTAATTCAACGTGAAAAGAGCTTTTGAAACGCGGTGTATTGGACTGCTAATATTTGATAAATTTGTGAAACTATTTACAAAAACTATTAATTAAACTACTTTCTATATTTAAATTATTAAATTATACAAAATATTTACAAAACTGTAACGGACCGAATGACCGTTACAGAAGTCGCTAAATAGATGATGTGTGGGCACGTTGTATTCGCGGCATTTCTGGGTAATATTCTGACGTATAGGTAGACACACCCTGTGGTCTGTGGTAGAGCGTTCACCCATAAATCCCGCTCTGGCACTGCCCCCACCCGGAATTTTCTTGCAATTGGTGTTAGTTTATGGCATAAAATTTGGGAAGTGAGTACCTTGTAGGCGGCGTTCAGCAATGTTATTGCGCGGTAGTTGCTACAATCCAGCTTATCGCCCTTTTTGTAGATGGGACACACGACACCTTCCATCCACTCCTGCGGCAAAACCTCATCCTCCCAAACCTTTGTTAGTCATCCAGTGCAGTGCTCTAGTCAGTGCTTCACCACCGAGTTTAAACAGCCCTCCTGGTAGTTGGTCAACTCCAGGGGCTTTGTTGTTTCTCAGCCGGCCGATCTCCTCCTGGATTTCCTGTAGATTCGGAGCCGGAAATCGCATGTCCGGCGCGCATGTGCTCCTAGGTTCATTACCATACTGCCACCGTTGTCTGCCATATCGCCATTCAGGTGCTCCTCGTAATGCTGCCGTCACCTTTGGATAACCTCACGCTCGTTTGTAAGAATGTTCCCGTTTATGCCCTTACAAATATCGGGCTGTGGCACGTGGCCCTTACGTGAACGGATCAACTTCTCATAGAACTTTCGTGCGTTATTAGCACGGTATAGTTCCTCCGTCTCTTCACGGCCTTCAGATCTTATCCTGCTGGCGCGCTTTCTTCCCTCCGAAAAATCGAGTTTTGTCTGTTCCGCTTTCCCGTGTTTGTATCGTCAGCCTCGTTCGCCCTCGTTCGCAATCCTCCCCATGCTGAATTCTTCTCCACAACTAACTCACATTCGCCGTCATACCTTAGTCGTTTCTTGCTGATCCGGAGCCAACCGTGCCCTAGTGCAGCGGTTGCGGTGCTTCCAATGGCGGATTGAATATCTCTCCAGCCATCTTCAAGAGATGCTGCGCCTAGCTGCTCTTCCGTTGGGAGTGCCACTTCCAGCTGCTGCGCGTATCCTTGGGCTAGTCTATCGTCTTGTAGCCGCCCAATGTTAAGCCGCGGTGTTCGACTTCGACGCGTGTTGTACACCGTCGAGAGTTTTGAGCGCAGACATACTGCAATGAGGTAGTGGTCGGATTCAATATTCGCACTGCGGTAAGTGCGGACGTTCCTGATGTCGGAGAAGAATATACCGTCGATTAGAACGTGGTCGATTTGGTTTTCCGTCTCTTAGTTAGGTGATCTTAGGTGGATAGGTGGATAGGTTAGGTGGATATTATTGCGGAGAAAAAAGGTGCTTCGGACTACCATTCCGCGGGAGGCTGCGAAGTTTATGCATCGTTGGCCGTTGTAATTCGATACGGGGCGCAGACTATCCGGTCCGATGACCGGTCTATACATTTCCTTCCTTCCTACCTGTGCGTTCATGTCGCCGATGACGATTTTGACGTCCCGCAGTATGTCCATGTCCATGTCCATCGTATGTCTGCTCCAGCTGTGCGTAAAACGCTTCTTTCTCGTCGTCAGGTCGTGCACGTTGATGATGCTATAGTTGAAGAAACGGCCTTTTATCCTCGAAGGCTTGGTATTATCCTTGCGTTGATTGGCTGACACCCAATCGTTACACGTTGGCACATCTTACTCAGCACTATGAAGCCGGTTCCCAGCTCATTAGTGGTGCCACAGCCTTGGATAGAAGCTAGCCGCTCGCTGCCCGCTTTTCCACACTTTCTGTCCTGTCCCGCAAATCTCCTGCAGCGCCATGACGTCGAAGTTGCGGGGATGTAATTCATCGTAGATTATTCTGTCGCAACCTGCGAAACCTATCGACTTGCAGTTTCATGTTCCAAGCTTCCAATCGTGATCCTGTATTCATCGCCTAGGTCTTTGCCGATTCTATCGAGTCATATTATCTCTAAAAGCAGTTACGGTCCATAAAATCATCTGTAGGGATTTGCTATTTGAGGAATCCCTGAAGAATTCCTCAGTGATAATTCCAAACCAAACTACTTTTTCAATAATTTGCTGTGAAATGGAAATTTGTGTGCGTGGCCACAAGTCGTATCACGCTTGAGAGCAGCGTGTGGTGAATATTGCAAAAAACATCTCAAAAAGGTGCTGCGACGATAACATTTCGAAACAGCTTACATTGCTCATATTGCGATATTCCGAGACTTCTTTCTCAAAATCAACGACTGAATCACCAGAATCACCAATTCGCCTCTTTCGATTACCAATCAGCAGCCAGCGAAGCGTAGCTATAAGTAGGGAGCAGGGGGGGGCGTCGCCCCTCTAGAATTATTGAACGGGTATCTGAAATGAATTCCTTCAAACATGTGCACTTTCACGTATCCAATCATATACAGAACATACGTGCCCCCTTGTCATAGGGACGAGAGTTTTGTACATCTCCTATTGAAAATTCCACCGCCAATTGTATTCAGGTCTTCACAGATACGTATTTCGACCTCAACAGTAAGGGGTCGTTTCAGTGTCTCGTACTTGACTCCGTACTTGACTCGGACTCGACTAGACTCTCTTAACGAGGAGAAATACGTGGTTGAAATTCAAAAATTGCCACAAAACTTATTAGGGGCATCCAGGATCCATAATATATGAAAAAGTTCAAAACAACCTTTCAGAACATTTCATGGCTCAAAAATTCTCCTTAAGGGGAAATCCTCTTATAGAAAGCTCGCCTGAACTTCTAAATTCCTCCGGAAAGTTATCCACAAATTCCTCTCTGAAAATCGTTCGAAAATCCTTCTCATGTAAATTGTAATTCCTCATTATCTTGAATCCCCACTAATTTTTTTAGGAAATCCACAGAGGAAATTCGCTTGAAGATATCTTTTTTCTTCTCTCCAATATTTTCCTTCTAGATATTTCCTTCGGCTATTCTCTCTTCAGGAAGAATCCGAACCTTTGACTTCAGGCATGGCATTCGAGAGTTCCGTCAAAGAATATACATGTTACATTTCGCACCTCATTGCATAATACTCAACCCTAGCTATACATCAACCAATTTAGATGTGTAAGGAATAACAACAAAACCTCTTGTTTAGCGAGTGTGGAGGTTCTGTTGGCAAGGAGGCAATCGGCTTCAGACAAATCACCGAAATTGTGAGTTATACATTATTTCTAATTTTGTAAATAACTATCAATAAATATATTATTTCAGCTTTTTAGCTAATGAATTACAAATATGTATTTTATTTGCTGTAAGCATCGGTTCCAATGTAAATAAATACTAAGGTATGGAAATCCATATATTGTGTGCGTGCCTTTTGTGTATGGCGAAAAATCTTTCACTACTACATTCGAACGAGCTCCCATAAGAAGCTTTGCAAATATGTACGTCACCATTTGCTGTTTACATTTTTCATCATCCACTAATACACTTACATTTGGTCTTCATCCTCACCTTCTATTTATTCTCATTGCATCGGTTCGAAGCCACCAGCCAATAGCTCCCGCAACAATACATACGGAATTTCATCCCAAAACTCTACCAGAAGTTTCTTCAAAAATTTCTGACGGAAATCCTCCCGATTTAGCTCCATAATTTTCACTTTGTAAATCTATAAGAAATTCCTTCTGGAAATTCTTTCTAGGAACTTCTCGGGGCATTCTCTCTCGAAACTCCTTTAATTCCTTTACATGGATTACTTCCAGTGAAATTTTCCGGGAATACCTCCAAACATTCACATAGCGAAATCATCTATAGCATTCCAATCTGGAATTCTTTTGGCAATTACTTCAGAATATCCTTCAAGAAATCCGTATAGAAATATCTTTCATGAATTTCTCCTGGAATTCATCCAAGTGATTTCCCCAGAAATTCTTACAGGTATTGTTTCCGGGAGTTTCTTCAGGTACTTCCAGGAATTTCTCTCCGGGAGATTTTCCGCGGAAGTGTACTAGAATTCCTTCCGGACTTCGCTCGGAATTTACTCAGATATCTGCCAAGAGTTCTTCCAGAAATTTCTTCAGAACAATCCGCAGAGATTTTCTTCAGCAATTAATCTGGGAATACTTCTCAGGTTTTCATCTGGAAATTTCTGCATTAATTCCTCCCCTGGTATTTTTCTGGGAATTCATTCAGATATTTTTTCGGAAATTCCTTTTAGGAACTTCTCTATGTAACTATTTCAGGACTTCCATGTGGGAATTCCTCCGGAAGTGCTTGTGGGAGTTCCTCCGGGAGTTCTTCCAGGAGTTTTTCCAAGAAATTCTCCGGTAATATCTCCAGGAACTTTACAGGGAATTCCTGGACGATATTTAGCAGGAATTTCTTGAAGAATTTCTGAAGAAACTCTCAGGAGAATTTTCAAAGGAACCCCGGGGAAACTACCAGAAGCATTGTCGGAAACAAGAGAATTCATTCTCTAGACAAATCTCGTCTAGCTGAAACCTTTGTTGGGGTTTGTAGCTGGACCATCATCATCATCAGAGGACCTCCCGGAGAATTCTCTGAGGAGCTCGCAGAGAAATTCTCGGAGGAGCTTCTGGTGGAAAATCTATATAATTCCTGAAGAAGCTTAAATAAATTCCAATTCTGCCGAAAATCCCAGAAGATTTTTTTCTCGAAAATTCTCGAAGGAAATCCTAGAGAAATTCTTGGTGGAAATGCCGGTGGAGCTCCTGGAAGAATTCCAGGAGGAATTTTCGGAGAAACTCCTGAAGGATTTCCCAGTGGAAATCTTGAAGTTTCCACCGGAATTCTTTCTCAGGATTTCATTGTGAATTAATCTAGGAACTCCTCCGAAATCTCCATTATTGATTTCATTTTGCAATTTATAATTCCTGTATAAATTTCGGTGTGAATTCCTGGAGTAATTCTTTTTTGAAATTTTCACAAGAAATTATTCGAAACAATTCACAGAGAAAATTTTATGGAATTTACACAAGAAATTGAAGATTTTCATTGAAATTTCATAGGAAATGTTTTCTGCGGAATTTCCACGGAATATTCTTATTCTTAAAAATTATGGGAAACAGCACGAAATTAATTGAATTATTGCAGGGAATTTCTGCAGAACTTATAAAAAGTTCGTGGAAGATTTTCTTGAGTAAATAATGGTGGGAATTTTCGGATCAATTCCCGGCAAAATTTATGGTGGAATTCTTGAAGACACTGCCGAAGAAGTCAATGGAGGCATTCCCAAAGAATCCCTGATATAATTTCGGATAGAATGCCAGGAGCAATTGTCGAAGGAATTCCTAGAGAAAGCTTGCATATTGATTTTTCTGCCTATTTTATAATAAATTACTTATTTCTAGAGAGGATTTGTTTGAGAAATTCAGATGTATGGTTCTAGTTTTTCTTATAAACTTATGGAAGAATGCAGGATTTTTGTAATAATCCTGTTATAGCCGATTTAATATTCTTTTCTGAATACTAAGTTCGGTAATATTTTTCTCTACTTTATTTAAAAATATCTGATGAGCAATAAATCACGCATTTTTAAATCCATTATTGTTTTAATCATTACGTTGTTTTTCGATTTGGTTTCATGTGTAAATATTCATGTGTTTTTATAAAACTACTATAAAAGTACGATTTAGAAGACCAAAAAAGTTGGCCCCCCCTTCTCGAAATCCTGGCTACGCCCATGCCAATCAGAACCTGAAGCCAAGCATGATTGAAAACATCAAACCATCAAACACAGTATTATTTGAACCGAATGGCCAGCAAAGTTCCAAACACAAGGATTACTATGATCGATAGCCTCGATTTCGTTAGTTGAGTTCATTGAGTTCCACAATCGTGTGCAGTTGCAGAACCCACTGACGAGAGCTTGGAAATCATGACTAGTGGTTATCGATGCAGACACACCTAGAAGGGCAAAGTCGATTCAAGGATCAAAGTCGATTCGATAACAGATTTAATATTTTTAATATATATATTTTTTTGGCAGGGGGGAGATGTGACGTAAACGTTTCGCTCATCTCACAACACGTTTACCCCTGTATCATAATACGCACACCTTGTAGTGTCTAGGAAGTTGGTCAAAATACAGACCACGCTCCAGAAATTTTATGTATTAAATAAGAATTTTTTATATTTTTTAGGCGTAAATTAATAAAATTGAACTCATATATGTCATGCAGGGTTAGTTTAGTTAGTTTAGTAGGAAGAGCTGTCAATTGAAAGTGATAGATGATAGACAATATAATTATTTTTCTGGATTCAAACCCTGGATCTGAAAAATACAAGAAAATATTGGTGCATGTTTTAATTCTAGTTTCATATAACTGAGAAGTCACCACAATTAACAACACATGTAGAAACTCGGTCGAAATGAATTAGCGAAATAGTACTCACTCCAAAAGAATCGAGTGAGCTTTGTCTCCGTGTTCACGTTGCCGTTTACCATATATAACATTCTTCGGTTGCGAGTTCTATCAAAACATCAAATGGCTGCCCCCGTATGAACACTTCGCGGAACCATTCCGCTGTTAATTTTTAATTGAATAGACAAAGTTTCCGTCACCGCTCCGTTCCAAAAGACTCACCAGACTAGAAAATGTGGTTGCGTTACGGGAAACCGGTAAGAGTTCTACTATTGTTTGATGGTGGATCCTCATTGCGTCGCGCCAACATGTGCATATTTGAGGAACCCCCATTCCACTTGCTTATTACTTTCGTTAAAGAAGTTGAAACTTTGGAGTATTTGTTTGCGTACGTACATATGAGTAACATCCACTGAATTCGTCTTTCCCGAGAACCAAATTTATTTATGGAGCTGTGCGTGAAATTGGATCGGTTTAAAATAACTCTAATCATATTATTTGATTCATAACGTTACCTGCTGTATGTTGTTTTTCGGGACAAAATGTTTTTGTTTATTTTACAAAGTTAATTCTCAATCATATGCAAATTAAAATTCTGTGCCTTCATGCGGCTAAGATCAGTAATTAATTTAATTTAAATAACTTCGTTCAAGTCTTTCGCTGTAGAAAAATATTATTCAAAACTTTGAAGTGGATTAGGAACAAGGCACTTTTATAATCGGACAATTTTAGAATTCCAGTTACAATCCGCCATATTTTCGAGTCGACTATGAATCGATTGCTTTAAGTTAATAGTGAGTCTACGGAAGCCTAGAAGAATCGGAATAAAAAACGCAAGTAATGCCTGAAAGTTGGAATTAAGGCATATCCCGAAAGTGTTCGCAAACCGATACGAATCTGTTGTGAAATAATTCAAATTTAATGTCATTGACCGGCCGACCAGCAAAAATTACACACGGCAGCGGTTGATTATAATGATGATGATGATGGGTCTATTAATTATAGAAAAATGCCCGGATCGTTGTTGGGAGCGATTTCGTTGTCTTCGCGCAAAGATTCTAACCAGAAGATTGTTGGACTAGTTAGAGAGGGTCGCCTCGAGGAAATAGGTTTCTTTCCTCCTGGCAACAGTTTGCGCACTCGCCAAGTAGTGTTTAATGTGGCATGTGCGTAGAAAAAAATAGAAGAGAGAACTGGAATAACACACGATAGGTTAGGTCATGTGGGTAGTTGTTGGATCGATCGATAGAGTTATTTGAAAATTGCATTTTGAATGATGGCGTTTCACATTATTTCGTTTGATATCAGCCGCTTTTAATGAATTTTTTAGGCGTGAACGCCATATTTGATTGGTCTAATGATTTACTTAAAGGAATATTCGAAGAAATTTCTGCAGCAATGTAAAAATTAATTTTCGGAGGATTTTCCGAAGGAATTTATGGCGGAGTTTTCTAAAAAGAACATTGTGTTGTTCTTTATTATCATTGTTTTTATTAACGAAACATTCGGCCCTTAGCTTCTCGTGATATATAGTTCTTATGACAATCAACCCAACTCAATAAAAAGCCAATTTTTTTTATCGTGTCGTTGATTTTGTCAGAAAATTTATGATTATGTCAACTATTTTAATCTAATGAATTATAGAATTTGTTTATCAACTCGGTCAGACGACTAATCATATGGGCCCATTTATGTGTGCAGTTAACTTAATTGGCCATTACATCAGTCGACTCATTTTTCAAATTCGTGTTGTCGATCAATTGTCAATTGTCAGGTAGAAAACTAAATGAAACCACGAATACGATATATTTTGAGCAGTGAATTAATTCCGTTTGATTACATAATTATTACATTACATCTAATTCAAAATTAACATGAACATGAGCTAAGTTGTTATCAATTATGTAGGTAATAAATTCAATAAAAAAACTCCAAAAAAATTAAAACAAAATTAGCAATAAATTATATTTTTGTTATTACTTTTTATTAATAAAAAGTTATGTTCCATTATTGCAAATTTTTACGCTTGAAATTGCTTCATAATTTTTGGAAATTTTATATTTATTTATTGCTTCTACCCGAATTACTGGCGTTTCCTTTTTTTTAAGGAAAAAAAATCTAATACTTTATTGACATTTTAAATCTAGGTAACTGGCCAAAATAACCGAAATTCGGCAACACTAAATCAAATTATCAAAAACATAATCAAGTAGGTACTGTATGGTTGTTGACTGCTGGCATACAGGTCCGTTTTCTTCGTTGGATAATACTCTGGCTGCTGTGTCATTCAGACTTTTTCGACGGTTGAAGATGAAGAGAAGAAGATGGAAATCTCGACTTGAACTACCCCAGCTGCCTCCGCCGAAGTAGCCAGAAGATTTTGAAGGAAAAGAAGATATCAATGATACTACCCAAAAGAATTGTGATCAAACTGTACTGCCGCTAACCGCAAGCCAAGCACATCTGTAAATGGAGGTCCATATACATATGTGCTCGACTTGCGGTTAGCGGCAGTGTACATCAAACCCCTTAACCCTTATTTAATTTCCGAAGGAGCTCCTGAACGGCCTTTTCGGCCAAAAGACTCCAAAGGCCTTTTCGGCCAAATGACCTTTTCGGGCAAATGACTTTCAGCCAGATGGGTCTCGGCCTAATAGTTTGTTCGGCCTAGTGGCATTCGGGCAAATGGCCTTTTCTGCCAAATGTCTTTTTCGGTCGAACAACCCTTTCAGCCGAATGACCCGTTCAGCCAAATGACCCTTTCGGCCAGATGACTCTTTCGGCCAGATGACTCTTTCGGCCTAATGACCCTTTCGGCCAAATGACAATTTCGGCCAAGTGACCCTTTCGGCCACACAACCCTTTCGGCCAAATGACCCTTTCGGCCAAACGACCCTTTCGGCCAAATGAACCTTTCGGCCAAATGAACCTTTCGGCCAAATGACCCTTTCAGCCAAACAATCCTTTCGGCCACATGACTGTTTCGGCCAAACGACCCTATCGGCCAAATGACCCGTTCAGCCAAATGACCCTTTCGGCCAAACAACCCTTTCGGCCAAATGACCCTTTCGACCAAACGACCATTTCGGCCAAATGAACCTTTCGGCCAAATGACCCTTTCGGCCAAACAATCCTTTTGGCCACATGACTGTTTCGGCCAAACAACCCTATCGGCCAAATGACCCGTTCAGCCAAATGACCCTTTCGGCCAAACGACCCTTTCGGCTAAATGACCCGTTCAGCCAAATGACCCTTTCGGCCAAATGACCCTTTCGGCCAAATGACCCGTTCAGCCAAATAACCCTTTCGGCCAAACGACCCTTTCAGCCAAATTATCCTATCGGCCAAATGAACCTTTCGGTCAAATGACCCTTTCGGCCTAATGACATTCGGCCAAATAACCCCTTCGGACAAACGACCCCCAATTTGTATGAAGCGAGAAAATATTGAAAAACTTCGCACTCATTTTTCTCAAAACTAACTTTTTACCACTCACCCTTTTGCGTTTGACCTCTTCAATTTTAGTAGGTATGTATACTTTACTTATTTGAGTCTCCTACGAAATTCCTCGATTGCTCCAGGAAGGAATTCTTCGAAAACTCTCTCACTCCTTCAAAATCCCCTTCTGGAATTATTCCGAAAATCCCGTCTTTCGTCTTTAATTTTATCAGTAATTCATTCTAAAACATCTCAAGAAATGAATCCAGTAATTCCGTCGGAAACCCTACCAGGCACTCCTCCGAAGCCTCCCTCAGAAATCAGTTCAAACTTTTCCAACGATCTTCTTCGGAAAACCTTAGGACCACCAGACAAGACTACAAGAATTCCATCAACAATTTCTCTAGGAACACTTCCCCAGAAATTCCTTCAAAAGTTCTGGAACAGCGGTTGTCAACTTTTTTCTTGAAAGGTACCCCTTCGAACCATTCTCGCTTAACTTTTCAAAAGGTCCTAAGTAACATTTTTTTCATGATTTAATCTGAATAATGCAATCAACATATTTCATGTTAATCTGTTGATTGCAATACTCAAATTAAATCATGAAAAAATGTTACTTAGGACCTTTTGAAAAGTTAAGCGAGCATTGCATTCATTGAGGTACCTCCTATTTTTATCGTCGTAATGAAAATAAGTATAATTAATAAGATATATGAAAAACGGACCTGAGAACTGAACTGATAAATGGTTCTCCATTATTTACATGGTTTCTATCCAAAAAGTTGTTTGAAACTTTCGTTGTTCCGTGTCCAATTCAAATTAAGTGCATACATCAATCTTCCAAGCCCCTTGAAAGGAGGTTTTCGACCCTCTTGAAAGGCAGGCTTCTGAGAATCTTGAAAGTAGGCATTCAAGTCCCAAAAAGAGGCTTACGAGTCTCTTGAAATGAGGCTTCCGTGCTTCTTGAAATAAGGCTTCCAAACCTTTTGAAAGGAGGCCTCCGAACCCTTTGGAAGGAGGTCTCTAAGGCTCTTTAGACTTACGAGTCTTTTGAAATGAGGATTCCTTGCTTTTTGAAAGGGGCTTCCGAGTCTCTTGAAAGAAGGCTGGAGGCTATATGAAAGGCTTTGGGACAAAAGATCGGAAAGACAAAACGTCGATTGACTGAAATTTAGAACCTAAAGGTTCGAAAGCCTCCACATTAGAGACTCATGGCCCTTCTTTTCTTCCAAAGGCTCAGTAGCTTTTCATCGCAAGAGAGGCTCTCCTTCCAGAGCAGCTGGAAAATCTTCTTTCGAAAGCCTCCTTCGAAGTACCTTGTAGTCTTTATTTCGAGATGCTCTGATGCCTCCTTTCAACAGGTTCAGAAGTGTTCATTCAAGAGGCTCAGAATTTTTTCAGGAAGCTCGGGAGCCTCCTTCCAAGAGGCTCGGAAGCCTCCTTCCAAGAGACTCCTAGCCTCCTTCCAAGAGGCCTCAGAAGCCTCCTTCCAAGAGGCTCCTGGCCTCCTTCCAAGAGCCTCCTCAGGAAGCACCTCCTTGTAGCCCTTTATTTCGAGAAGCTCTGAAGCCTCCTTTCAACAGGTTCAGAAGTGCCCATCCAAGAGGCCTCAGGACATTTTCAGGGAAGCTCGGAGCCTCTCCCTTCCAGAGGCCTCCCAGCTCCTCCAAGAGGCTCGGGCCTCCTTCCAAGAGGCCTCAGGAAGCCTCCTTCCAAGAGGCCCGGAAGCCTCCCTTCCAAGAGGGGGCCCGGAAGCCCTCCTCCAAGAGGGGCTTCCTCCAAGAGGCTCAGCCCTCCAAGAGGCCCAGCTCCTCCAAGAGGCTCAGCCTTCCAAGGAGGCTCAGCCTCCTTCCAAGAGGTGGTGTGGCCTCAGAGGCCTCCTCCAAGAGGCTCAGGCTGCCTTCCAAGAGGCTCGGAAGCCTCCTTCCATGAGGCCTCAGCCTTCGAAAGGCCTGGCCTCCTTCCAAGAGGGCTCAGAAACCTCCTTCCAAGGGCTCAAACCTCCTTCAAGAGGCTCCAGAAGCCTCCTTCCAAGAGGCTCTGGAAGCACTCCTTCCAAGAGGCCTCAGGCCTCCTCCTCCAAAGAGGCTCTGGAAGCCTCCTTCCAAGAGGCTCAGAAGCCTCCCTCCAAGAAGGCTCCGAAGCCTCCTTCCAAGAGGCTCAGAAGCCTCCTTCCAAGAGGGCCTGGAAGCCTCCTTCCAAGAGTGCAGCTCAGAAGCCTCCTCCAAGAGGCCTCAGAAGCCTCCTTCCAAGAGGCCTTCAGGAAGCCTCCTTCCAAGAAGGCTCTGGAAGCCTTCTTCCAAGAGGCCTCAGAAGCCTCCTTCCAGAGACTCAGAAGCCTCCTTCCAAGAGGCTCAGGAAGCCCTCCGTTCCAAAGAGACTCCTGCAAGGCCTCCCTTTCAAGAAGCCCGGAAGCCCTCCCTTCCAAGAGGCCTGAAGCCTTCCGCAGGCCCCAGCCTCCTTCCAAGAGACTCAGCAAGCCTCCAGCCTAAGAGGCTCAGGCCTCCTTCCAAAGAAGAGCCTGGAAGCCTCCTTCCAAGAGGCTCCCAGAAGCCTCCTTCCAGAGAAATCCGGAAGCCTCCTTCCAAGAGGCCCAAGAAGCCTCCCTTCCAAGAGGCTCAGGCCTCCTTCCAAGAGTGCCTGTCAAGCCTCTCCTTCCAAGAGAGCTCAGGAAGCCTCCTTCCAAGAGGGCTCGGAAGCCTCCTTCCAGAGGCCCGGAAGCCTCCTTCCAAGAGGCTTCCAGAAGCCTCTCCTTCCAAGAGGCCCGGGAAGCCTCTTCCAAGAGGCTCAGCCTCCTTCCAGAGGGCTCCGGAAGCCTCCTTCCAAGAGGCCTTCAAAGCCTCCTTCCAAGAGACCTCAGAAGCCTCACTCCAAGAGAGGCTCAGAAGCCTCCCTTCCAAGAGGCCCTGAAGCCTCCTTCCAAGAGGCCTCAGAAGCCTCCTTCCAAGAGGCCTGGAAGCCTCCTTCCAAGAGGGCCTCAGAAGCCCCTTCCCAGTGCTCAAACTCCTTCGAAGCCTCCCTTCCAAGAGGGCCTGGAAGCCTCCTTCCAAGAGAGGCCCTCCTTCCAAGAGGCCTGGAAGCCTCCTTCCAAGAAAGGGCCTCCAAGCCCTTCCAAGAGGCCTCCTTCAAGGGAAGCCTCCTTCCAAGAGGGGCCTGGAAGCCCTTCCAAGAGGCTCAAGCCTCCCTTCAAGAAATAAAGAAGCCTCCTTCCAAAGCTCAAACCCGGCCCTTCCAAGAGGCTCAGAAGCCTCCTTCCAAGACGAAGCCCTCTCCTTCCAAGAGGCCTCGGAAGCCTCCTTCCAAGAGGGAGCCTCAAAGCCCTCCCTTCCCAAGAGGGCCGCTGGAAGCCCTCCTCCAAGAGGCCCTTCCAGCCTCTTCCAAGAGGGCCCAAAGCCTCCCTTCCAAGAGGCTCGGGAAGCCTCCTTCCAAGAGGGCCTGAAGCCTCCTTCCAAGAGGCTCTGAAGCCTCCTTCCAAGAGGCAGGCCCGGGAAGCCTCCTTCCAAGAGGTCAAGCAAACCTCCTTCCAAGCAGACTCCTGAAACATCCTTCAAGAGACTCAGAATCCCTCTTTTCAAGAGGCTCTGAAGCAACTTCTTTCAGAGAGGCTCCTTCTTTCAAAAGGTTTAGGGAGGCCTCCCATTTAAAAAACGGCTGGAGACTCCATTCAAAAGGCTAGGAAGCCTCCTTTCAAGAGACTCGGAAAGCCTGCTTTTATAAAAAGGGTCGGAAGCTTCCTTTCTCAAAAGTTCGGAAAGATTTCTTTTTCAAGAGGCTTGGAATCCTGCTTTTCAATAATAAGTAATTATTCAATTTTACACTCAGGTCATTCTTCCTAATAACCAACAATGTTTGAGACATACAATCGATCAAGTGTTTGATGGACGGTTGGCATTTTCATTTTTTAGGTTTTCAACATTTTTCCAATGACAATGATGATTTTTTTTTCACTTAAACGTTGTTCCCCTTTTTTTGTGCATGTTTTATTTTAATTTTGGTTCGCAAGTTTTGATTTTTTCTCACGCCCTTAAATAGTTCATGAAAATATGAAAATATGCATAGTGAATGTTCACCACTGTTCAGCTCACATTTCAGTTTGTTTTTGACCAGTAGTGCATTAAAATAAGTCAAGAATTTTCCACTCTACCCTAGCAACGGACGATTACTCTAGCAGAACCTTTACGCATCGTTGATTTGTCAGTGTGTTGTGGTTGACGGTGGGCACTGAACTGGACTGACTGAGTGAATACGATGGCGATGTGCAATGAACCTGGACTGTATGCCGTCCTAATAGTTAGCGGTACTTTGTGTATTCATCGGATTTTTGGGGTGGTTGAACTGAAACTGTCGGAAATCTACTGAATCAGCGCGTGTACAACCCAAAACCAGGACCGATCGTTGACTCAAAGAAATTAGGAAAATTTGTAAGCGGATATTTCTAGTTGAATTGACTTAACCGCGCATTGTTCAAAAATCAAGCCCAAAACATAGCATAATATGTCCGTAAAACAAAAATTGAAAATACATTTAGGATGGATGAAGTTGTTGTTGTTGTTGTACAAATTCAGTACACTATATGAAATTTGCAGAAATTACATTACCTCGGCTCTGCCTAATTTCTAATCATCCAATCATCTTGTTTCACATTACACTCCCTATGTTTTCTAGCGCCCATAAATTCACTTTAACGACCTTCCAAGCCAAGAGAGCCGCATGACCTGATCGCCACAACAAAGTAAGAATGATATCGCTAAAGTCTTTTGTGTGTGTCACATCGCTGTGCTGTTTCTTCTGGTCCTATCCATCCATTCATTCTGGGACTATAGAGGCAATAATCTTTCTCCGAAGTTGCACTCTTTGCTAATCGCTGTCTCGCTCAAGTTGACTGCTAGCTGCCGGCAGCGTTCCCAATCAAAGTCGCATAAATTCAAATGAGCACTCAGGTGAAGTCTTCACAAATACGCCTTCGCCTCCATTCATATTATAGCACTCGAACTGGTAGTGTCCATGTTTGACAAACAGCTTATTGGACTACCGGCACTTTTGGACATCTATGCTCTTCATATCCTCATCGCGGAGGCGTCTCGCACTCAGTACGGCTAAGCAGGCTCCACAGCAAGTCATCAATTAACAATTTGCTAAACGGCTGTTTCATTTTCTGCGAAAACGACAAAAAAAACGAAGCGCTGGGGGTTTCCTCACAGCAACGATTTACCTCTCTATTTCTGGATCGCTGAGCGAGTAATAAAAATGCAATTCAACTGCTCCGCGCAGTTGCACCGAAGTGACTGCTGGCTGGTAAATTGTAGGTTTAGCACCGTTCCGCCTCTAATGCCCTATCATCACCATCATCGATCCGATCTCCAAGTTGAAAAAGCGTCTGTTCGGGTACCGTTGCTGTTTCAGTTCTCGGCGAGTAGCAGCAACCAGCTTTTGCCCTGAAATGGGTGTGTAGCTATCAGAAGCTTTTACAGGTAAAGGAGCTTTTCGTGCTCGCTAACCTTGAACCGTTCTGTGCCGTATGGCACTCATAAAAAACTAAATCCGTTCATAATTCACGGAACGAAAGTAAAAACCCTGGAGCAATTCGACCCGATGGTGGAAGTTTCCTTTTTGTGTCGTAAAAATTGCCGTAAGTTTCCTATTAACACTGCAATGACGATTATCTAACTATGGAGCCGCATGGCGGTTTATTTACTAAGTTTTTCTTCGTTCTTTATTAATTCGATAAGAACGAAGATAGGCATCGCTTTAATGGTTTCGTTTTTCAGTGGGAATTAACGTCTTTTCAATAGCCCCTTAGATATCAGATGTCCAAGATATGCAAAACTGTTCTTCAGTTTGACCATTGGCGGGAAGGATTTTTGCTGATCAGCATCTACCCTGTTTTTTCAGAGCCGCTACAGCTGGAAAAGGTAGACACCCTATGACTAGTGTTGTATGAGAGTGCCATATGGTAGCTGCTAAGGACGAATCTGCGCTCTGTTGGATGCTATTTATTTTTATCGCGTCATTAGTTTGCATTAGACAAAGCCCGATAAAGTTTGAGCAACACTATCAGCGAAGCTGGAACACTTGTCATAAGCACGGTAACCTGGAGTTGGGTAGACTCATAGATGTGACCTAGGAGGGCGAAGTCCTTGACGTGTATGGTGTTTGGTTTATTATTCATATGAAGTCATACTTAAATCGAAAACGATTTACGATAGTATTTTATTTTTCATCTATCTACAGTGCAGATTTTTCAAATGTTTACGTCTTTGTCAGGATTCTTGGAAGTATTTCGTGAAGCAAAAACGTTTGAAAATTTAGTACAAAACTTATCTGAGTCCTCCATTATGTTTTTAAAAATTATTACAAAAATCTGTAACAAAAATGCAAGATTTGTCGATAATTCTCCAACAAAAGTAAAAAGAAATAGGTATTGTTTAGCATTTGCACAGTTATTAATCGAAAGCTTTTGTTGGATATACAGCACCAGTAAAATGTTCATATATATCAAACATGATTCTACAGCGACTATGGCAAAGGCCCATCAAAATCTTGTTCTTAACAATCATGCATTCAGCACTCTGAACTGGCCCAAAATGCATGAAATCCTGAATTTCAAACCTTGCACCCTTAAATGATGACAGTTTGGGGTCCCAGAAACTCCCCTAGAAAATTCCAGCTCATTCGGGGTCCAGTGGTTGATATGCGCAAATGGCTCAAAGTTTGTGTGGGGAAGAAGTGATCCAAATGTATGCGGAAACGCAACCGTTTCAGATTTTTGCTTCTAGGTGGCGCTGTAGTCGACGGTGATCTCCTGTTGTGGACAAAATGTAGAACCTTTTTATATAAAGGAAGCGACTATTGAAGACCGGATGTAAATCCCTTTGAAATTGGCCAAGTTATAAGCATGCAAAGTCGAGGGTTTCAGGCATTGTCTCCCAGGGGTGTTTAAAATGAGAGCAACGTACCACCGACCATTGCGGCGGCGATGCAGGCGTATTCTGTGCCGTGCGAAATTAAATGCGCGGGTGCCACACGCAATCTCGCGAATTTTTATCCGATTGTTAGAAATACTTTCCAGTGCTCTGTACAGTAGTGTAGCTAGAGAGGGAGGGTGAATATAGAGGGGAGCAAGGGGTGGATCTTTTTTTAGTAAGAAAAACACATCCGGGATATTGTTCGATGTTTAATCTCGCAATTTTCTGGCGTCGTTTTATCTTCTTCGAGCTAAAACACTAAAAAAATTACTACTCAAAATTTGGTCAAGTTTGGTTTATGCTATAGTTTAGAGTTCAAAATTTCGAAGCGTAGATGTAAATACACGAAATAAAATTAAGTCCTTCTTCCATTTATTTTGTTAGCATCAAATAAAATATACAGCCATCCAGTTTAACATTATTGATATGATCCCTCAAATTTACCTTATATTTGGTGTAGGATCGTTCCTTATAGAATAATATTGGACCCATTTATTATTTCCCCTTTACTGGTGACCAATTTCAATATAGAGTATTCAGAAAAATCGATCATTTCAGGAATTTTAATTTTTCATAAAACACAACATTTGATTGAATTTTTGAAAAACCAACTCAATATTCAACAGCAACGACAAGCAGGCCTGGGAATTGTCGCGTTTGTCAGTGACACCTGACAAGATACATAAAAACATGGTATCAAAAAAACTGTCAACTTCCAGTTTTCCGTCGCACGACTGGATCCCCAAGATGACAACTTTTCCAACCGCGACAATTTGCTTTTGTTGTATATCTTGTTAGAAGCACATCTCGACAAAAGTGTGACACGCATACACTTTCGGCTCTGTGCACGACACAACATTGGTCCTGAAAGTAAGTTATGTCGCATCTTCTGGTTGTCCATCTGCGTGGAGGAGCAATAGCAAGGACAAATTTGAAATATCATCACTTGTCATAAGACGAGTTTATACAATCCCATTGAATTCCCACTTAATTGTATCTTGACAGATACGTATTTCGACCTCAACAGTAAGGCCGTCTTGTGTCTCGTGCTTGCTCTACGGAAAAATGATCGCAGCTACATTATTCGCTGTGCAGGGCACTTTATAATTAATTATTTCCTTGTTCTCTTGACAGATTTTCTATTTAGAAATAAGACATTTTATTCAATTTTGCGTTGTTACGTACATAATAATACATAAACAAAAAACAAGTGTCTCTTGCACAGAACGTGGATTTGAAAAAAAAATCGGAGCGTACGAAGCAGCGATTTTTGATAAAGTCATTTGTTCGCGCGACACAAATTCTGGTTTTCGGACACTTCAGAACATAGTTTCACACACGACGGACTTGGGTTCAAAAACTACATTTATTACGCGAACAGAGAAAGAGAACAATTTTGTTAACAAACGACGACATATATTTGTTACCTTGACGGAGGTTTATTACGTACTGGACGTTTTGCCAAGGCCTGTTATACCTAACAGCTGATTTCCGATCGAGAGGCGATCGGCGGTAAATACTAGCAATAGACAACTGACAAACTTTATGACCAAAATGAAACGGGCCAAGAGTAATAGAGAGGAAAAAGACAAATGTGTCGCGACCGTGTGAACATGTTTTGGTCACTCAATTCGCTCTACTTGACAGGCTCAACCATAACCGGCCGCAAATCCCTATAATTTCAAAACCTCCTGCTCTAACCAATGTAAGTTTACAAAATTAACAGTAGATAGATTTTCATTGCTTCTTACACACTATACATTTATGTACTAATACTGCTGCTGCGACTGTTGATACAAGTACCGGTGAAGTAGGACCTTCATTCGACACAGCGACGACGACGACGATGACGAGGACAAAACGATAATCCACCGGCTGGTGGTGATTCTCTGTGTGTTTGTTTACCTCGGCAAAGTGGAAAACAGATGTAATATCGTGTGATTTTGAGGAAAACCGGAACAACTTACCGCAGACAGTTACAGTGCCTGAATTTGTTCCGTTGGGTAAAAGCTGTCTGCCAGGCCTCGTAATATGTTGATTATGATGACTGATGGACTGTAGTATCTTGATGCTGACTTGACGATGCTGGGAATTCGTTGCCGTGTTCCTTCGACGACTTCTTCTTGACGATAGCTCTGACAAACGACACTCAACTCGATTGGACAAGACAAGGCGGGACGACGATCATGATCTGTTCTGAGTTGGACTGCAAATTCGCTGATATATGTGGTGTAGGTGGTCCGTGCTGATGTTGGTGACCTCTTAATAAAATGAGAAGGTGCTTTTTGGCCTATAATGCTGAAAATAAAACGACTTGCCTGGAAGACTAAGGAGGCCTCCGTTGGACCTTCGGCGCCGACCTCCCTTCTCTCTGGCTGACTTTGGTTTCTTGTGCATGTCTTGATGCGGAACTGCGTTGAATCTTGATAGCAAGGTTGCTAACTCAGTGGTTGCGATGCAGGATCCAAATGCGAAACAGCCCGCGTTGGTTGCCAAACCCACGGACAATCGCAGCGTGAATCAAGGAGGAATTGCGCACTTCTGCCTCGTTTTGCTTCCACGGTCGACTTGTACCTCAAATATCAAGCAGTTTTTGACGGTTTAGTCTTAGGACGTGCACATTTTCTTGACTGACGAACTGGACTGGACTGGATACGTATAACTTTCACCAACGACAACGACATATTACCTCAGACTATGGACATTATTGGACGTGAGACAACTCGTGAATTTGATTCAAGTGTCAGCTGTCTGGTTGACCAGGCTCAAGAAGGTATCTCTGAAGAAAAATAAAGACGGTCACTTTTCGAAATTTAAAGAAATACTCCTTAACTGGTATGCAGGGGGCCATTGACCCCGCCGATGGAAGTCCTAGACTTCCTCTCTGAAGATGAACTAGTTTCTCAACTGGCAGCACGCAGATCTTTGAGATCGCTCGCTGGTAACTGCCATCTTTGGTCCGAACGGTTACTACTCTTATATTTCCGTCCGAGCCTTGGTGCTCTGTCACCCTTGCCATGCCACTTCAACGCTGGAATTTTTCCTCCTTAAGGACACAAAAGTACACTGTAATGTTGTCTCTCCGCGTCCATTTTGTCCGATTTGGAGATTGGACAGGTATTGTTGACCACTTTCTCCACTGCTGGTGAAACCTCTCACCCTTTCCCAAGCCGAGATCTTTTGTCCGGAATACCACAAGATCGGTCTCGGAATTACCAGTGGCCGCTGAATTAGAAGTGTCCTGGCGTGAGGCCTCAAAATCATCGGATCGTTGCTGATCAGGGTCAACGGTCTTGAATTCAAGATTGCCTCCGTCTGAGTTAGCACTGTAGCATCTTGTCATACTCCAACGTGCGTGTACCAATCGTTCGCTTGAACAAGTTCTTGATACCTGCTGATTCCCCAGCCCTCAAAATTTGGTGATCGGCTGAATGAAGCGGAATTCGATTCTCCTCTGCTGTTTGGTAAGACTGCCGGAGGTGCTGATAGTGAACAGCTGGCAAGCTCATCCAGCTTCCGCCTGGCCAGCACAAATTTGTCGCGTTGTCACACATATTAACGATGGTTTTCACGGCGTGACGTAAATCGCTGTAACTTGCTAGAACGCCTGTGTTGACAGATCCGCTGCTAGTTCCAAGTGTACTGCCTTGGCTAAGCATACATACCTACGAAACACTGATTGCTCGGCTCTGGTTGCGGATGCACATAGAAGGGACCACAGTAGTCGACTCCAACCTTTTGAAAAGGGGAACATGGCCGCACCGCTCTGAGTAAATCAGCCATTAGTTGGTGCAATTTTAGGCTTCACACGGAAGATTGGACACATTCATGAACCACCTGTCTCACAAGGTTCCTGACATCTGGCCAGAATTGTTCTCAGACTGAAACAATCTGCTGCTGACCAGCGTGAAAGTATTTTCGATGGATAGCTACTATGAGTCTTGTGAAGGGATGATGGTGATCAAGAATGTACGATGTTTCCGACTGTCTGATACAGCTGCATTTTTCACAGCGCCAACACACAACATACCGTAGAGAAGTTGCGGGTTGTATCCAGCAATTCTGGATGAATCTTGAACCTGACGCTTGGCGATGTCCAAACTCCGTGGAAACTTTCTCGCTGACATTGCTTCACTAACACCTTGAGCGCTTCGTTGTACTCCTGGGAGTAATTTGTGACTTTCTTATTTGATCGTTTTGCTGTGATGATTCATTTAAATCGACGGAGGTAGACTTTGCCGAACCAGATCTCAGCGATGAACGGAAGAATACCTCGCTTGGTGTAATAGCAGGAAGGACGCGACGATGGCTTTTCTTCTAAATCTGCCTTGGCGATGCTGCTTTCGTCGATTTTCTTGGAATCGGCATATTGTCGATCCAGCATTGCAATTCGTCCGTGGAACCAGCGCGATTCGTATTGCAGTTGTGTCGGCGACATGCCCGGGAAATTATGTCCGCAGGATTGTCTTCTCCCAACGTGGTTCAGTTCTCCCTTTCGCGTCGTGCTGGATTTCGGAGACGCGATTTGCTCGAACTGCTTCCATCTTGATGGCGACGATGACAGCCAGCATACGACAATGTTGAATCGGTCCAGAAGAGCACCTAGCGACAATGTGGATGTTTTGGTGACCTTTTCAGCAGGTGTAGCTAGTAGCGCCGAAGACAGCTCTGACGGGAATGGTGATGACTTCTTGTTTTCTTCAAATTCTCGAGCGGAGCTACTCGCGATTTGGAGGTCAGCGAATTCGTAGCGCGCTTCCGTCTGCTGCTATGTGCGGATGTATAGCAGCCCATAGGCCTTATGAAGCGTCGCAGAAGCCGTGAATCTCAACAAGAATTGCTGTAACTAGTACCTACCCACCGCGGAACAGCGATTTCGCTAGACCTACCAAGTTCCGCCTGTACTCACGCCACACTCTTGTAATTGTACGTTCAAAGGATCGTCACTCATGCAGTCATGTTTAGAGCTCCTGCAGAAAATCTTTGTTGAACGATATGACCTACTAGCCCCAGCGGTCGAATATCGGACGCTTCCGACGCGCTTCTGGTGATTTCTGCAGACTCATTCCATTCTGGCAACTCGGAAGCAGTCGGTGCTGGGCTCCCAGGTCAAACCTAGAGTTTCACTGCAGCGGTCGATGAATCAATTCCAAATCGACCCTCGTCTTCAATTCCTCCGCACCTGACGCAATTCTTTGCTGTTTGAATTCCACTTTCGCAGAGAGAATCCAGCAGACTGCAGCAGTTCAATCATCTGATCGTGAGCTCTTTCCCTTCTTCAATCGTCTACCAGACAGCATGTCATCCACGTAGAAATCCTTTCTGAGGATCTTTGCGGCTGAGGTACCTTGGCCTTCGTCGACAGGCGCTGAAGACACTTTGTGGCTAAGTATGGAGCTGATGCCGTACCGTACGTAACCGTAACGAGACTGAATGTTCGAATCGGCTCCTCTGCACTATCTCTCCAAACGATCTTCTGCAGCTGCTGGTCGGCTGGATTCAACAGTATCATACGATACATTTTGGCAACGTCTCCTACGAGAGCAAATCGGTGTGTTCGAAAGCGATCGATGTCCACAATCATGTCCTGAACAGCAGGTCCCACCATCAGAGCATCATTCAGAGAAATTCCGCTGAGTGTCCGGCATGGTCATCGACACGACTCAAGCTTTGTCGTGATGCTGTCCGGCTTCATAACAGCATGATGAGGCAAAGTGAACGACGCTTGTTTCTTCCTCGAAGCTCGCATGTGACCCATAGACAATGTCAGCTCGCGAACTCCGCTACTGCGCCTTCAGCTCGGATTATTTGCGAACCTCCGCTCCATTCCATGAAACGCTTGACTGCTGTTGATCTTGATTCGCCTAATTGCTGGATTACCTTCTTTTTTCGGCAGCGTGACCGTACATCCCTTCTTCGTTTCTGAACGTTGTTCTGTCGTAAATTCTTCGGCCGACTCCTCGACCGAAAATGTACTGGCTGAATGACAAGCTCTTCCCAGAACTAGAAGCTGTTCTTGTCTCCCGTTGAGCAAATGTGAACTACAGAGTACGGCACCAACTAGGAATACGACCAACAATCCATCCAAACGGTATCGTACTCGGACCTTCATTCTGTAACCTTTCGCCTTTCTTCCTTCAGCAGCTCCATGTAGTATTCTGCTCCGATGATGAGGTCAATTGGTCCTGTTTCGAAAACGATGGATCCCAAGGAGTCCGAATCGAAATTCCAGCTTTCGATAGAAGCTTGCCGTGAGCAAGAGCACGTTAGCTTTGGCGCACGTGAAACTCGCATCTCTTCGCGAATGACGAATATTCGGTGATCTTGGACTGACTACGGCGGTAACCAGCCTGGTGGAAACAATTTGAGACGGTCATTCCGAATCGCCAAATAGATGGCATTCCAGTTGGCAGGTTTGCTAGCGAAACTTGATGTCATTAGACGATTGCGAGCACGAATCCAGCAGCGCTCGTGCCAGCACGGATCTGCCGTAGCGGTCTCTAATGCTGACCAAGGCGGTGGATAAAACTATGTTTTGTGTCGTGTTAGGGGAGGGCTATGTGTTTGGCTTGTGGTGGCGTGTTCTGTGGCTGGCTGTGTGTGAGTCTTGTGTTGGCAGTGTTAGCAGTCCGAGTATGTTGGTTCGGTGGTGAAAATCGCTGTTGTGGCTGTCTGTGTTGTTGGTTGACTGTCGAGGTCTTGACTGCGTGGTGGATCGGAGGATCTAGACTGTTCAGAGCAGCAGTGTGTGATGCTTCGACACTGACGACGTTCCTTCTCGCAGGTTCTGGCAAAATGTCCCGGATACAAACAATATCGACAGAGCTTGTTTCTGTTGGCAGCCTCAATTCTTTCTGCACTCGCGCTGGAATCTGACACACTGGAACACGGAATGGCGCGGTTCGCTGCAAACCAGCATTTCGCCGTCGATTTTACCGTTTATGGCAAATTGCCGGACGACAATCGTTGCTGTTGGAACTGACGGATCGACTGGCAAGACTGCAATACAGAGCAGTGGCTCTTCAGGAAGTCCATCAAGTCTCTGCTTTGCCACTTCCTTGCTGTTGTGGTGGGTTTCCATTGCCGTAAAGTCGCAAGTCCAATCTGGTACACACCATGTAAGCCAGAATGTGCTCCAATCCGACGGCTTCTCCGATCTTCTCAGCATCTGCAGGTTCTTCTCAAGTCACCTATTAGTTGGTTGAGTCCCCATAGCTCTCCTTCTTGAGACTCTCCACCGCGAAGAGTGCATCGAGATGTCCTTGACAATTAGCTTCTTGTTCTCGTACCGACTCTCGAGCGATTTCATGCTACCGCATAATTGGCCGCAGACAAGTCAATGGCCCACTTCTGCAGAGCGTCGAGCTAAAGAGACCGGAGATAGGTGAACGATCGACATCCGAAAAGAGAATTATGAATGGCTTCGGAAGCTGTCACGTATGGCACCGGTCGTGAATCTTCCACTAAACATGGCCGCTTGATCTCAGGAGTTTCACCTTTGCAAACTGGGATGCTCGGTTGCAGAGCTTTTGACCTGTAGCCCGCCGATGCACTGGAACTCACCGTTTTGAAGGCCACTAGGTCTGCCTTCACGAAAAGCTGTCTTCAAACTCCTGTCTCACTTTGTCATTGCCTGTGTTAGCTCGTCTTCTTCTTTACATCACCCTTCAACTTCGTCTTCTAAGACCAACTCAATCTCCATTCAGTATCAAGAAACTGGCTATATACCCTTTCAATGCCTCCAAGCGTACGTTGATTTGCCGTGCATCTCTTTTTGCTTGAAACCTGCGACAAACTGTTGAATTCTTCTAGCGATTTACGGAGTTGGTGCTCCGTATTCAACTTCTCAGATCAGGCATTTCTCCTTCTGCACTGACACTCAGGAACAATTTTGGCTTGTTCTCTATGAATCACTCCACTGCACTGGCAAAACTAAATTCACAACGGCTTTTTTCTCACTTTGCCAACGATCGACTCGACGACCACAACACGACCACGGAATGACAGAACTGGCCACCCTAGTTGCAGCAGCAGAGGAATCAACCTTGAACCAACGAAATCGTGAAATAAAACCAGCGAAAACCGAGACCAAACACACTTTAACGGGCGGACATCGATACTGTTCCAAAAGAATATGGACTCACATGCAATCAATCAATTTATTTGCCTTATAGCCACAGAGTTTCATTCATGCAACGCCACCACATGCAATCTACTCCCCTTACCTCCTTCTCGCTCCGTCACTTGACGTCTGTCCTGGTCCTGATCTGCTTGTCCACTTTCGTCGTCATCCAAAACTCAGCCTCGTTCTGTCCCTGGATCCACCAATCGACGCAATCTTCCAGCTTCCATATCCACCCAGTTTCGAATGTCCTGGTTCTTACAGATGGCGCAAGCTCGCATCGAAAATGGTGACACTATTCACTGTCCTTTATCTCACCGTCACAATAGTGCTAATCGTCCATCACGTTCGCGGGAATTGTTCGTAAAACGACGTCTTTCACTAATTGTCCGCCAAAACGTAATGTCCGAAAACTTTACCGGGAATGCTCATCCGGATCAAAGGACTAAATCCATAGGTCACTGGTTCATATCCGGTTCGAAGGACCAAATGTTCGCGCGACACAAATTCTGGTTTCATTCAGAACATGACACACACGACGGACTTGGTTCAAAACTACATTTATTACGCGAACAGAGAAAGAACAATTTTGGTTAACAAAACGACGACATATTTGTTACCGCGACGGAGGTTTATTACGTACTGGACGTTTTGCCAAGGCCTGTTATGTACCTAACCACTGATTTCCGATCGAAGGCGATCGCGGTAATACTAGAATGACACCTGAACAAACTTTATGACCAAAAATGAAACGGGCCAAGAGTAATAGAGAGAGGAAAAAAGACAAATAGTGTCGCGACCGTGTGGAACATGTTTTGGTCACTCAATTCGCTCTCTACTTCAGACAGGCTCAACCATCATTTTTACGCGGTTTTAGTAATTTACCCGGTTTTGATTTACGCAGTACAATCAATCGTCCGCGTAATATCGACTTCAGTGGATTTTAACCGGTACACCGTTTGTGCAATTGCCTGATCGACGGTTTTGATGCAATATTTTATGTATAAGAAAATACGGAATTTTATTTAAGCGTAAATCCTGTGGGGCAATTAAGGAACATTCGATACATTTTTGATTGATTGGATTACTGCGTTAACTTGGGCGAGTATTAAATTTTAATCCCTAACCACGGGCTGTTGTGGGCCGTACACTTATAACGGTGCATTTTTTTGTGTTTTCGAAACCCCTCAATGTAATTTGTTTTCTTACATTATTTTTATTTATATGGAGAGAAGAAATATAGTACTCCTTCCATAAGTGCTTACGTAATAGTGTGATCAGAAACGCTCATGCGCTTGTTCATGCTATGTCCAGCGTATTGTTTTTGTTTATGATTTCAAAATACAACTTAGTATGCTCGATAATTTCAAACCATTCGTGATTTTAAACATACATTTTAGATATGTAATTAAATGACGCATTTTGGTTAATCAGGAGGAGCTGGACTAAAATCTCAAAATTCGACACATTATTATTACGCCGTACATATTAGCCGTTTTATAATGAGCTCGACTTCAACTGCTGTAAAACCCAGAAACCACACCATTTCAGTGGTTTCCCACATTTTCTCAATTCATAATGACACATTTTGCTGACAACGACAACAATTTTGTCGCGACAAAATTCAAAGGTGACATGACGAACTTTTTGTCAATAACCATGACAAATATTCTAATCCGTCTGGTAGTGCAAAACCTTATCGCGATGGAAGCGTCACACGAATATATCGTAACAAAAGATAGTATGACAAGATTCAAAATGTCTTGTCGGGCGAGAGACCAGTAGTACGCTGTATCGAGCTACGTTGGTAGTTATGTTGTCCGTTGATGTGACTGTTTTCTCTTTGGTTTTGTCGCATGGTTTTTCTGTATGAAGGTGACAAATCCCAGGCCTGACGACAAGACTATAAAGAGTTGCTAAATTTATCTTTAGCATTTCTTGGTGTGAAAAGAATTAAATTTTCGCCACCAGGAGCACATAGCAATGCCAGATGAATGGCGGAAGCAATGTATTGTCTTAAAATATGGCTGTTTAGAGGCCAATTTGACATGACCGATGATGAAAGCGAAAATTCCAGTAATGTGCTTTTATTTAACGAGTTTACATTTGGTCTTGTTTTAGCTCCTTTACCCTCATCAGCACAGAAATGATCTAAACCTGGCAAAAAAATGAATCTTTACGAGATGCTTTCCTGATCAATCAAGAAATGTTATGGCTGCGGCTTCAAGATTTACAATCATCTATGGTACTTGAGTGAAGAACTAGTCGTTCTGCTTTTACGACAGAAATATCTACTGATGAGAGAAAAGAAATGGCACACAATTTAAAATCTTGTAAGGGTGATTAAGTAAGAAAATGAAATTGAAAGTATCTACGATCATAAGTTGACTTCTTGTACGCCATTTTGTTTTCAAAACACGATGATTTTTTTGAAATTTATGGAATATCTGCAAATTTTCTCAAAAAAGATCCTAGTATATAGATGATTGGAAGAATTTGTTGAAAGTAGAAATAAAATTAATTAATTTTTGGTGGTGAATGGCTTAGCAAGAGGAGTTAAACTAGTTCAAGATTTTGTGAAAACTGACAAAAATGAAGAACAGCTTCAATATCTTCAAGGTTGTTCAACAGCATAAATAAATTCAGGTTACCTCGCTCTGTTATAAAGAAAGGCCTAGCAGTTGAAATAAATAATTAATATAGGTATAAGTGTTGTTTGTGATACTTTGTAGTTTTATACAGTTAATAAATTATCTATAAACATTAAAACTGTTTTTTGAAAATATATAACATATATAATATCCCAGGTCTCTCTGTCCCTCTGTCTTTAACGATTATATCATATCGTTCAAAATTGATGCAACGGCATCACGATGTCCGAAAACAACTCGTTACAAATATATCATGAATTTTGTCTCACTAAAACTTCAGCTCGTTGGCTTCGTGGTACCCCTCCCTCTCTAGCTACACTCTGTACAGAGCACTGAAAGTATTTACCAATCGGATAAAAATTCGCGAGATTGCGGATAATCATGCATTTAATTTCCACGGCACTGAATACGCCTGCATCGCCGCCGCAATGGTCGGTGGTACGTTGCTCTATTTTAAACACCTTGCGGACACGCTCGCCCTCGATTTTGGATGCTTTAACTTGGCCAATTTCAAAGGGATTTACATCCGGTCTTCACCAGTCGCTTCTATATAAAAAGGTTCTTTTGTCCACAACAGGAATCACCGTCATCGTCGTC